>NC_037671.1:116427176-116429714 GCF_003255815.1 Theropithecus gelada
CTTACTCCTTATACGAAAATTAATTCAAGATGGATTAGAGACTTAAATGCTAGACCTAAAACCATAAAAACCCTAGAAGAAAACCTAGGTAATACCATTCAGGACATAGGAATGGACAAGGACTTCATGTCTAAAACACCAAAAGCAACGGCCACAAAAGCCAAAATTGACAAATGGGATCTCATTAAACTAAAGAGCTTCTGCACAGCAAAAGAAACTACCATCAGAGTGAACAGGCAACCTACAGAATGGGAGAAAATTTTTGCAATCTACTCATCTGACAAAGGGCTAATATCCAGAACCTATAAAGAACTCAATCAAATTTACAAGATAAAAAACAAAAAAAACATCAAAAAGTGGGCAAAGGATATGAACAGACACTTCTCAAAAGAAGACATTCATACAGCCAACAGACACAAGAAAAAATGCTCATCATCACTAGCCATCAGAGAAATGCAAATCAAAATCACAATGAGATACCATCTCACACCAGTTAGAATGGCAATCATTAAAAAATCAGGAAACAACAGGTGCTGGAGAGGATGTGGAGAAATAAGAACACTTTTACACTGTTGGTGGGACTGTAAACTAGTTCAACTATTGTGGAAAACAGTGTGGCGATTCCTCAAGGATCTAGAACTAGAAATACCATTTGACCCAGCCATCCCATTACTGGGGATATACCCAAAGGATTATAAGTTATGCTGCTATAAAGACACATGCACACGTATGTTTATTGAGGCACTATTCACAATAGCAAAGACTTGGAATCAACCCAAATGTCCATCAGTGACAGACTGGATTAAGAAAATGTGGCACATATACACCATGGAATACTATGCAGCCATAAAAAAGGATGAGTTCGTGTCCCTTGTAGGGACATGGATGCAGCTGGAAACCATCATTCTCAGCAAACTATCGCAAGAACAGAAAACCAAACACCACATGTTCTCACTCATAGGTGGGAACTGAACAATGAGATCACTTGGACACAGGAAGGGGAACATCACTCACCGGGTCCTATTGTGGGGAGGGGAGAGGGGGGAGGGATAGCATTAGGAGATACACCTAATGTAAATGACGAGTTAATGGGTGCAGCACACCAACATGGCTCATGTATACATATGTTACAAACCTGCACGTTGTGCATATGTACCCTAGAACTTAAAGTATAATAAAATAAATAAATAAATAAATAAATAAATAAAGTATTGAACCAAATCAAAAAAAAAAAAAAGAACGAAACTCCGCCTCCAAAACAAATAAAAAAAAAAAAAAAAAAGAGCTACTGTTTCCTTTCGCCTATAAAACTCGTGCTCCAATCTCACTCCGTGGGTGTTCGTCTCCATCCTTGATTTCCTCGGCCGCGAGACCAAGAACCTTGGCATTTATCCCAGACAACGAGTTGTTTTACTCCCCTCAGTTTCTGGCCTCGTTTCTGCCACTCTATTTTCTCAGGCGGGGAAAAGCAACCCCAGGGACTCAACAGGGGCAGAAGGAGTCCTGCGCGGGGAATTGAGAAAGGCGTGGCACAGTATGAAATCCGTCCTCCCCGACGCCCTCTCCGCTTTCTTCAACGCATTCCTGGAACTCACCGGCCTGTGCGGTCCAGGGACAGTCCCGCAGCAGAAGTAGAGCCAGGATGCAACGAAGGAACGTGGGGCTCTCAGCCAGCGCCTTTGGGACCCGGACTTGGCGACGGAATACAGAGGACACCCCGCTGGGGAAACATCTGAGCCTCCCGCTGAGCCGTCCGGGGCTTTGGTCTCCCGGGTGGAGCCGAAGCGCTGAGAAACTCCCTGTCGTTTCACTCCGCCTTTCTCCTGCTTCCCACCTTTCCCAGGAGATCATTTCACTTCATTGTTTTGCAAATATTTCCTCCCACTTGAGCACTGCTTCTTTCTGTTCTTAAATGCCTGTTTCATAAAGAGCAGGGATTGGGTTTTCTACTTTTGCTGTGTTCGTTTTTGTGTGCCTGTGGGTGGTAAAATAGGGTCGGGGTCGCTCTAAAGTCATTTTTGTCTCTTGCGCGCCTCAGGGAGGATATTAAAGGCATTTGCGGATTTCAGCTGCAAAAGGCTTTCGTCAAAGTTCGTTGCGGGTGGTTTCAGTTTCGCCCCGCCTAGTTCTTCCGGGTTCCGCGCGCTCCTCCCGTGGCGCCTGCAACGCTCGAGCTCAGGCCGGGTCCTGCCTGAGTGATGCCCCACAGGTGGCTCCCGGCTGCCACCGATGTCCCACCCGGAGGCACCCGGCGCCCGGCGGGTACCCGCGGGGCGGAACCGCCTTTGGAAGACGTGTGAGGACTCCACCCATCGCCTCAGGGGACAATGTTTGTCTGCGGGCTTGAGGAAATGGGAAATCAGAGACAGCTGATGGTTTCCTACTACAGCCTGGTGCGGGGGGCGGGGAGGACTTTACACGGGGCTGCTGCGGAGAAGTGACCTTACAGCTGGGGTCCTTGGGGCTCCCACAGCGAGGCTCCAGCGCGGATCCCCTGCCTGACTGCTTGAGGCTGCTGGTGGGCGGCGCCCTCGCAGG
>NC_037671.1:116820580-116900493 GCF_003255815.1 Theropithecus gelada
ACCATCCTCCTGACCTCGTGATCCGCCCGTCTCTACTAAAAAATACAAAAAAACTAGCCGGGCGAGGTGGCGGGCGCCTGTAGTCCCAGCTACTCGGGAGGCTGAGGCAGGAGAATGGCATGAACCCGGGAGGCGGAGCTTGCAGTGAGCCAAGATCACGCCACTGCACTCCAGCCTGGGCGGCAGAGCGAGACTCTGTCTCAAAAAAAAAAAAAAAAAAAAAAAAGAAGCCATACTTTAGCTGTTCTAATTCTATCCCATCTCCCCAATATTAGTGTGAAAGATGCACAGTGTGGCAAGCTCGTTAGCTGTTTTGTTGTTTTCTTTCTTTCCTCGTTTTAGAGACAGGTTCTCACTGTCACCCAGTCTGGAATACAGTGGCGTGGTGTGATCATAGCTCACTGCAGCCTTGAACTCCTGGCCTCAAGGGATCCTCTCACCTATTCCCTTGAGTAGCTGGGACTCGGGCACGTGTAACCACACTCAACTAATATTTTAATTTTCTGTAGAGATGGAGTCTTGCTATGTTGCCCAGGCTGGTCTCGAACTCTTGGGCTCAATCCATCCTCCTGCCTCACCCTCCTAGCGTTGGGATTACAAGTGTGAGCCACTGCGCCCAGCCTCCCTCAGCTGTTTTCTGATTGCTAACCTGTGGATTATTTTAAAATGAAATAGTTTGGTATTGCATGATTTTTTCCTTTAGGCTCGATTTTATTCTCCAGCCACCATATTTATTGATGAGATAGACTCCATTTGTAGTCGCCGAGGGACTTCTGAAGAACATGAAGCAAGCAGAAGGGTGAAAGCGGAGCTGCTGGTTCAAATGGATGGTATCTATGTGTTTAGCATGAGTTGACCAGGGACGGGAGGTTGTTAGGTATGGCGTCTCCAGCTCCAGTTGGTCAAACTTTACTCATACTGCTAACCCAAGGCTTTTAATAGGTATTCATAACTTCAGATGGACTAGAGGGGGTGGCAAGTAGTTCCTGATAGTGATAGTAATAGATCTGGTACACTGACAGTGGTGACAAGTCAGAATTAATGGCCACCCACAGGGCACCCTTTTGGTATATACAACTATCTTACTTTAGCTATGAAATTGAAATAAAAATAAATGCAGATAAATTGGCCTTAGAGTTTATGTATGCTTTGAAAAAGATTTAAAATTGTTATGTAGTTGAACTGATCTGGCTTTCGATTAAATCTATTTTGAGTTATATATTTGCTTACTACAGAACTCATTTTCTTTGGATTACAAATTCACATATGTACCAGTTAAGTCTTAGGGCTTGAAGACTATGCTTCCTTGTATTGTACTGAGTATCTGATGATCTTTAAATAGCTGAGCTTTATTTGGTATAATCCAACTTAATATCTTTTTCACTCTCTCCTTACCCTTATTTTAGGTGTTGGAGGTGCTTCTGAAAATGATGACCCTTCCAAAATGGTTATGGTTCTGGCAGCTACTAATTTTCCCTGGGATATAGATGAGGCTTTAAGACGACGCCTTGAGAAACGAATCTATATTCCTTTGCCATCAGGTATCTTCTTTTCAATCTCGTCAGAAAGCCTGTTAACTTTCAGGTAGTTTTGTTTAGAGAATTTAAAATTTGGTATTAACTAACTTTCCCGAAGAGATACATGAGGAGTATCTTCCCTTACAGTACTAGTTAGGCTAAATGCCTTAATAATAAATAGTAAGGAATTAAAAAGTAAAGAATGGCTCTTGAATTAAGCAAATGATCTCTTCTTAGAGATCCAGTTCTTACTGGAAAACAACATCTCACACAAAGAAGATTTGAGACAACAGTATACTATGTTTATGCTGCAGGCTTACATTTTAAAATTTGTTTCTACCATTAGCAAAAGGCAGGGAGGAGCTATTACGAATAAGTCTACGTGAGCTGGAATTGGCTGATGATGTTGACCTTGCAAGTATAGCAGAAAACATGGAAGGTTATTCAGGTGCGGACATTACCAACGTGTGCAGGTATGGATTATCACGGAAGCATAGGTTTTTGTAGGCATAAACTTCTAATATGAAGTTTCTTGGTTTTGTTTTTTGAGACCAAGTCTTGCTCTGTCACCCAGACTGGGGAGTAGAGGCGCATTCATAGCTCACTGCAGCCTGAAACTCCTGGGCTCAAGTGATCCTCTGACGTGAAGTTTTTATGCTGAATTAAGATAGATCAATATCTTGGTGGTGGCTCACGCCTGTAATCTCAGCACTTTGGGAGGCCAAGTGGGAGATCACTTGAGCCCAGGAGTTTGACTGGCCTGGGCAACATAGCAAGACCTCCTCTCCATGAAAAAAATTTTAAAAATTAGCTGGGCATGGTGGTGCCCACTTGTGGTTACCACCTGCTCCAGAAGCTGAGGCAGGAGGATTGCTTGAGCCCAGGAGGTTGACGTTGCAGTGAGCCATGATTGTGCCCCTGCACCCCAGTCTGGGCAACAGAGCAAGACCCTGTGTCCAAAAAAAAAAAAAAAAAAGATGAATAAAGACTCACATTCCAGTTTTTTGTTTTGTTTTTTGAGACAGACTCTCGCTCTATCACCCAGGCTGGAGTGCAGTGGTCTGATCTCAGCTCACCGCAACCTCTGCCTCCTGGGTTCAAGTGATTCTTGTGCCTCAGCCTCCTGAGTAGCTGGGACTACAGGTGTGTGTCACCACACATTTTTGTATTTTTAGTGGAGATGGGGTTTCACCATGTTGGACAGGCTGGTCTCAACTCCTGACCTCAAGTAATCCGCCTGCCTCAGCCTCCCAAAGTGCTGAGATTACAGGCGTGAGCCACTGTGCCCAGCCCCCCATACATTTTGTAGATAGGGTCACAAATTCTGGTTTTGTTGGTGTTAGCAGGTACTGGTAAGATATCTGGGTATCTTTCATGTCAGTGAAGAGTCTACAGTTCATTTGAAAGCTACAAGTTCAAGAAGCTAATGTTAGGATAAATTGTGTAAAATAGAACATCAATAATTGTCTTGGATTAAAAAAATTGTTTGGCCGGGCGCGGTGGCTCAAGCCTGTAATCCCAGCACTTTGGGAGGCCGAGACGGGCGGATCACGAGGTCAGGAGATCGAGACCATCCTGGCTAACACAGTGAAACCCCGTCTCTACTAAAAAATACAAAAAAAACTTAGCCGGGCGAGGTGGCAGGCGCCTGTAGTCCCAGCTACTCGGGAGGCTGAGGCGGGAGAATGGCGTGAACCCGGGAGGCGGAGCTTGCAGTGAGCTGAGATCCGGCCACTGCACTCCAGCCTGGGTGACAGAGCGAGACTCCGTCTCAAAAAAAAAAAAAAAAAAATTGTTCGTGCCTTTGTTCGCTATATTATAAAATACGAAATGATTGTGAAAAATATTGACTTGCCATATGCACAGAGTACAGTCTCATTCTCAGTGAACTTATCCTAAATGTGATAGAATAGCAGTAAAAAGAAAAAAAGACTGTCTTTAATCCAGCTGGTTCAGTCGGTTTTGTCCTAATCTAAGTATCAGTAGAGACACTTAATTACCCAGGGGCTTGACTGCGCTCATTTCCTCCTCTCTGAAGTGAGCATCCCACACAGGGTTCTGAGGATTAAAGCTAAGGTGAATACATCAATCAGCTGTATTGCTATCCCTTTGCATAAATGGTGGCTGCTATTAAGGATAAAACTTGGTAAAAGGAAAGAGCTATTTGAATCTGAAGTTGTTGTTTTTTTTAAACACAAATAGAGGAGAAAAGGAGAAACCACTGAACTTACCTAGCTTTTCCTCTACATGGAGAAAATATTTAATTTTCTTAACAGGTTCTCTTCTGACTCTGTGATGCTTATTCTTCATTTTATTGAATAGTTATAATGAAATTCAAATTGCTAGCTTTAATACCCCTTTTACTTTTTCTGGGGCTTTATATTCAGTATTATTTAAATTAGCATCCTATTTTATTACAGATTTAACTGCTTAAAAAACACAACAGGCTTTGTATTCCAATAAGCTTCTCCACAATACTACATATATATAATTAGAGAATGCTACAACAGATCAATTGAAAATGTTTCTATTAACAGGTTTTCATTTAACCAAAGTAACACTTTGTCTGTTGTTATTGTTGTTGTTTTTAACTTAAAACCTAGGGATGCGTCCTTGATGGCAATGAGAAGGCGCATTGAAGGTTTGACTCCAGAGGAAATCCGAAATCTTTCCAAAGAAGAAATGCACATGCCTACAACTATGGAGGATTTTGAGATGGCTTTAAAAAAGGTTTCTAAGTCAGTGTCTGCTGCAGACATTGAAAGATATGAGAAATGGATATTTGAGTTTGGATCATGCTAAATTCTCACATGTAAATTGTGAGAAATGTGCCTTAAGTGTTTGAATATTAAATGCAGTAATTCATTGCACTGAGTGCTATATTTTTTTTAACTTTCATGATGGTAAGATTTTTTTTAAACCCTTATGATTCTGAATAAAGGCAATATTTTTAAGCTGAAAATTTGTTTTACTTTAGCATTACTAGATTTCTATTTCACTGACCACAAATGTTACAACACAAATGTTACTTAGCTTGGAAAGCTGTCTTTTCTTTTTTATCTTTGCTTTTTCTATTTTTTTCAAGACTGTGTTTCTTCCAACTGAACTGGCCATTCATATTGGGATTAGCCAACAGACCATAAGACAGACATCAATCTTGGCTCTTGTTTGAAACCAACAGCTACAATGGCAAACCACCACCTGTCTTGATTCGGGGCCTAGGAAAGCTGTCTTTATATGCACTTCTAACTTGGCATCTTCTCTCCCACTGTTTGCTGCTGTCACTCCTTCTAGGGAGGAAAAAATTGGCTCTAGCTCCGGTTAAACTTTACCCATTGCCTCTGGGTGCCTGTGGATAACTGAAAATCCCTGAACATTTTTACACAGTAGCTAATTAAAGCATGAGCCAAGCCCATAACACCTGGTGTTATGGTAGCTTCCCTTCACCTCCTGGGAGAGTTTTAAAGACACATTTTACTTTGCATTTTAAAAAGAAAAAATAAAAGTCTTACTTGACTTTGATTTTGCCTACATAAAAGGCTGTACTTTAGGCAAATAATAGGCATTTCTAAACCTGTGCTGCTCATAGTACTCTAATCACTCATTAACTCATGCATACTGAACATAGCTAAAGTAATAGTTAATGGTATAAGTTAGTAAGTGAAATAAAAGTTAATGGTATAAAATTTAGGTAAGATTTCCATGTGTGACTGCTTAGAAAAAAATAATTTACCATGTTATCACAACCATAGAAAACAGAGCCTCAGAGATTGCAGACCTTGCTGTGGTCCCAAGTCTTACTGAGAAAGAAAGAAGCCCGGATAGGGATCTTCTGACTGCAAAGTCTACACTCTCCAATAGACCATGTAGCCTCCTAAAGTTTTTTCTTCACTAGAATCTGTAAGCTTATGCTTAATAGATAAAATAAGACCATGTCATCATTTGGAGTTAGAACTGGTGCTTTCTAATAACTTACGGAATAAGAAAGGGTGTAAAGAAAGTGTTACTAGCTGGTAACTCTAGGATCAAATTATAAGTTGCAGGTTATTTTTTTTTCAGCAGTATTCCATGCAATGTAACAATTAAAGTCTGGCAAAATGAAACATCACTCCTTCATTCTACTTCTTGTCATCCTCTCCACCCCCACCACACACATATGTTTGGCCTAAATATAAAGTGGTCTCAAAAAAACCAACCATGGCCGGGCATGGTGGCTCACGCCTGTAATTCCAGCACTTTGGGAGGCCTAGGTGGGTGGATTACCTGAGGTCAGGAGATTGAGACCAGCCTGGCCAACACGGTGACACCCCATCGCTACTAAAAATACAAAAATTAGCCGGGCATGGTGGTGGGAGTCTGTAATCCCAGCTACTCAGGAGGCTGAGGCAGAATTGCTTGAACCTGGGAGGCGGAGGTTGCAGTGAGCTGAGATCACATCATTGCACTCCAGCCTGGGCAACAAGAGTGAAACTCCATCTCAAAAAAAAAAAAAACAACCATTACTTTCTTGGATAATGTTTTCAAAATGATGGGTTGCAGTAAAAATATTTTTTAATAAAACAATAGAAACTATCACATAGTGAGAGATGAGTTATATGTACTCATTCACATTGTAAAATATTAGTATGTCAATATGAGTGATGGTTTAAAAAGGTAATAAAACACTTTTAGGGTAAACAGCACTGTATCTAGAACCACAAGACCAAGGGCACAATCTAACTCATGGTATCATTGGACTCATTCAATTTGAGCCATGCTTTCAGCCAGTGTAAATGAAAGTATACCTACTCCTGCATCTCGGTCATTCTTACCTGGGCAAAGGTTTTATATCGGTGTAACCAAAACGGCTATACTTTTTTCCTCAAAAAAAAAAAAAAAAAAAAAAAAAAGTTTATTTTGGAGTGAGAACGTGTCATACTACTTTTAAATCTTGGCGCATTCAAGGTAAGTAGTCTTGGTACAGGATACAATCAAATCATGATACACTTCAGTGATTTTACAGTGAGTCACACACTTCATATAAAGGCACACTAAATAAAAAAGTGTTAAGTTCTTGAGCTTTTAAATTAGAATTTTATAAAGTGCTTTTCATAAAGTCTTATATATTATAGTAATTAAGTGGATATAATTCCCTTAACAAAGGCACCTTGAAAAGTTATTGGCACATGAGATTTTGTCTGGTCTTTTTGTTTTCTTTTGATAATTTCAAAGTCTCTTCACATGTCTTCTCTTCCACTTTCAGTTTTCCTTAACAATTCATCATATGAATAGCCAGCCCTTTTAGAGAATAAGGTCAACTTTTTTTTTTTTTTTTTTTTGAGATGGAGTCTTGCTCTGTCGCCCAGGCTGGAGTGCAATGGCGTGATCTTGGCTCACTGCAGCCTCTGCCTCCTGGGTTCAAGCAATTCTCCTGCCTCAGCCTCCCGAGTAGCTGGGATTACAGGTGTGCACAGCCACACCTGGCTAATTTTTGTATTTTTTTTAGTAGAGACGGTTTCACCATGTTAGCAGGATGGTCTTGATCTGACCTCATGATCCACCCGCCTTGGCCTCCCAAAGTCCTGGGATTACAGGCGTGAGCCACCGCGCCCAGCCGAGAATAAGGTAAAGTTTAACTTGGCACTGTAAAGGTCAATTTTCAGGCAGTCTTAGAGTTTAGCAGTTTCTCTAGTGTATAAACTGATTCTTAACGATTTAAAGAAAATTATATTCAAGTGGCAAATTTGGAGGCAATAAGCTACTTTGGAGTCCATGATATGAAACAGCGTTTTAAATACATGTTTTATCTTCAGGGTTTTCAGCTGTTTTCTCAGGACCATCTGGATATAAGTTGATAGCTGTCACAGGTATGACATCCACTTTATCCAACTGAAGAATTCCTCTGAAATAGAAAGTGATTAATTACTATCAAAATTAAATTTCCTCTGCCTGTAGTTTGATAGTGAGAAAAGGCTACTTCAAGGTTATAATATATACCTAAGGGTAGGTGCTTTTGCTGCATTCTATTTAAAAATTCATAGTGGTTGTACAAACTCTGAGCCCAAAGTCACTTCAACCAAACTGGCTGAGAGAATAGAAAGGCATCGAGGAAGTTCATTATTTCCTATTTTAGGGAAGAACAGGGTAAGTATATATCTCCAAGACAGAGTTAGGTTCCTAGATACACCCTGGCTGAGCAAAAAGCCTAAGCCTAAGCCCCTTTCTAAACAACACTCACCACTAGAACACAACCTTAGGTCTTTAGATTGTGTTGCTCTTTTTGTTACTTAAAATCTCTGACCAGAGAGTACGTCTTTGGATTGACTCTAGGACCCTATATTGTAAATTTGGTGTTATTCTAATAAGAACACCAACAGAGGTTAGTTGTTTATAGAACCAAACAGATTCTAAAGTTCACAGGGGAGTAACTGCAAGAATAGCCATAAGATTTTTTTTTAAAGAACAATGGGGAGAAGACAAAGTTGCCTTAACTAGCTCTCTTTATTAAAACACGATAGTAGGTCAGGTGTAGGGACTCATACCTATAATCCTAGCACTGTGGGAGGCTGAGGAGGGCAGATCACTTGAGCCCAGGAGTTCGAGATCAGCCTGGGCAACAGGGCAAAACCCCATCTACTAAAAACAGAAAAAATTAGCTGGGCGTGGTGGTGCACACCTGCAGTCCCAGCTATTCAGGAGGCTGAGGTGGGAGGATCACTCGAACCCGGGAGGTGGTGGCTGCAGTGAGCCGAGATCGTGCCACTGCACTGCAGCCTGGGTGACAAAGTTAGCCCCTGTCTCAAAAACAAAAACAAAACATGAGAGTAAAAGTGTGCTACTGGCACAGGAATAGACAAATAGATCATTGGGACAGAAAAGAGTCCAGAAAAAGACTAACATATATGGAAATTTAGTTTATAATAAGGTAACATTCTAAGTCAATGAGAAATTACTAATGGAAAAATGGCCTCTGTTTGGGAAATAAAATGAGAACTCTAGCTTTAAAAGTATACAGAAAAGTAATGCTAAAAAATAAATTTTGGCCGGGCGCAGTAGCTCACGCCTGTAATCCCAACACTTTGGGAGGCCAAGGCGGGCAGATCACTTGAGTCCAGGAGTTCGAGGCCAGCCTGGCCAACATGGTGAAACCCTGTCTCTACTAAAAATACATAAATTGGCTGGCCGTGGTGGTGCACACCTGTAGTCCCAGCTACTTGGGAGGCTGAGGCAGGAGAATCGCTTGAACCCGGGAAGCGGAGGCTGCAGTAAGCAGAGATTGCGCCACTGCACTCTAGCCTGGGCAACAGAGTGAGACTCTGTCTCAAAAAATAGAAATAAATAAATTAATTAATTTTAAGAAAATATAATGGCTGGGCACAGTGGTTCATGCCCTTAGTAATCCCATCACCTTTGGAGTGGGCCTACTGCTTGGGCCCAAGGAGTGCAGCCTGAGCAACATAATGAGACGCTGTCTCTACACAAAATAGTTTTAAAAAAAAATGGCTGGGCTCACACGTGCAATCCCAGCACTTTGGGAGGCAAGGCAGGTGGACCACTTGAGGTCAGGAGTTCGAGACCAGCCTGGCCAACATAGTGAAACCCATCTCTACTAAAAATACAAAAATTGGCCAGGCATGGTGGCGGGCATCTGTAATCTCAAGCTATTCAGGAGGCTGAGGCAAGAGAATTGCTTGAAACCAGGAGGTGGAGGTTGCAGCAAGCCAAGATCACACCACTGCACTCCAGCCTGGGCAACAGAGCAAGACTCTGTCTCAACAACAACAACAATTAGCCAGGCATGGTGGCAAGTGCCTGTAGTCCCAGCTACTTGGGTGGCTGAGGCAGGAGGATCGCTTGAACCCAGGAGGTCAAGGCTGCAGTGGACCTTGATAGCACTGCCACTGTACTCCAGCCTCGGCAACAGAACAAAACCCTGTCTTTAAAAAACAAAAAACAAACAAAAAAAGCCCCACAATTTTAAGATAGGAAAGTCTGGCCTACTTAGTAGGCAAAATAAAAACCCTAGATGCCATAAATAACATGAATTGCTTAGACTTCGAATTTAAAGCTTTTGTATGATATGAGATACCATAAATGAGCAAAACACAAATGATAGGCTGGGATCAGTAAAAAGAATCTGCAATGTGCATTATATATGTATAATAGACAAAGAGCTCTTATATAATAATAGTTACAAAATGCAACACAATTGAAAAACGGCCAAAGGCTCGAAGTAAGCAAGTCATGAGAGAATCATATATAACCAATTATCACAAAGATGTTGAACCCACCCAGACCTAAACTAGCAAAGATGCTAGTAAGATGAAAATGCAAATTAAGATGAATTATATTTTTAGTAGCAAAACCAAAAAAGATTATCATCAGGTTGTAAGGAGTTAATACAATTACTTGTGACCCAGTAATTTTGCTTTTAGGAATCTATTGTACATAAATACACATGTGTAAAGAAATATATGTGCAAGAATATACTAGAACATTACTGGGATTAACATGAAATTGGAAATTATGTAAAGTTAGAGGAATGGTTTTGTCAAGGTATATCTATACTGTGGAACACCTGTGATATTGTGACTTGTAGGTTCCTCTGGCTTCCTGGAATAGCTCCTAAAGCCCTTAAATCTCCGAAGTGGTAAGTGTCTTTTGGATGCTAATGATGACTGATGGTGGAGGGGGGCGGAGATCCTGGATAGCCTCAACAGGGGAGCTGGTTGCCAGGGGTATCAACCATGAGATCAGTCCCATCCCCCAACCTTGAGGAAGGGAATGGGGTACTGAAGGTTGAGTTGATCACCAGTGACCAATGATACAATCAATCATGCCTGTGTGATGAAACCTGCAAAAAAAACCCCAAAAGGACTAGCTTTGGAGAGCTTCTGGATAGCTGAACACACAGAGGTATGGGGCCTGGATAGAGGTGCACCTAGGGAGGGCAGGGAAGCTCTGAACCCCTCTCTCCCTTCCCATATCCTGCCCTATGCACTTCTTCCATCTGCCTGTTCATGTTTCCTTTGTAATAAACCAGTAAGTGGAAGTGTTTCCCTGAGATCTGTGAGCCGCCCCAAAGACGTCCCAAGCAAATTAAGCAAACCCAAAGAGGAGGTCATGGGAACCTCTTTAACCCAGCTGGTCAGAATCTGGGGCTTACAACTGGCATCTGAAGGGGGACAGTCTTGTAGAACTAAGCCCTTAGCCCGTGGGAATCTGAAGCTATGTCCAGGTGGAAAGTATCAGAACTGAAAGAATTACAGGACACCTCGCTGGTGTCCACTGGAGAATTGGTTATTGGTGGGGAAAAATCCACACACACGTATTGGTGCCCAATGTGAAGTACTCCAGAGTGTCAGAGTAGGAAAAAACCAAAGTATTTTTCCTATCTCCTTTAGAACTATGCAGCCATAAAAAGAATAGGTAAGCTATACATAATTATGACATGTCAGTTAAAAATAATATTAAGGGCTGGGCATGGTGAGTGATGCCTGTAATCCCAGAACTTTGGGAAGCCAAGGTGGAAGGATTGCTTGACCCCAGGAGTTCGAGACCAGCCTGGGAAAACTTGGCTCTACAAAATATAAATTTAAAAAATTAGCTGGGCATGGTGACACACACCTTAGTCCTACCTATTCAGGAGGCTGAGGTGAGAGGATCACTTGAGTCTTGGGAGATTGAGGCTGCAGTGAGCTATGACTGAGCCACTGCACTCCAGCCTGGGTGTCAAGGTGAGACCTTGTCTCAAAAATAAGTAATACAAAATAAAATGGAATTAAAATAACTAAGGGGACAAAAAAGAATATATGTAGTGATAAGATAAGGTCTTAGGTCTATGATTCCCAAACTGCACTGAGGTCCCTGGGTTGGTGAGCACACTCACGGCGGCACCACAGAATATTATAAATTTTCAAGAGACTTCATGGGTAATACTAGTTTGAGGTTACTTCCTGGTTTTAACATTAGACTGCAAAATATTCAGTGAAGTCAATCTTTCCAAAGCTGGGTTTTGGTGGTGCTAGATTTGGAAAGTTTTTCCCCTCCAAACCTCATGTTAAAATTTAATCCCCTATGTTGGAGGTATGGACTAATAGGAAGTGTTTGGGTCATGGTGACAGATCCCTCATGAACAGATTAATGCCCTCTCTAGAGGGGAAGGGAATGAGTTCTCATTGTTCATTACCTGGAGAGCTGGCTGTTAAAAAGAGCCTGACACCTCCCTGCTGTTCCTCTTGCTTCCTTTCTTGACATGTGATCTCTGCACATGCCGCTCCCCTTTGCCTTGCGCTGCTGCTGAGTGGAAGCAGCCTGAGGACCTCACCAGAAGCCCAGCTGATGGCAGCACCATGCTTCTTGTACAGCCTACATGGTTCTTGTAGAACCATGAGCTAAATATATAAATCTCTTTTCTATATAAAGTAACCAGCCCAGGTATTACTTTATAAGCAACACAAAATGGATAACACAGGTGGTTACTATGATAAAAAGCAAATACTGTACAAAACTAACACTAAAAAAGAAATGAGGATGTCAATTTCCCACTGATGCCAAGGTATGAGGTATTGTGTAGTGCTCTATAGGCATTCACATCCCACTAGTACTTCTTAAATTAGTAATTTAAGAACAAAATTGCCAGGTGCTGTGGCTCATGCCTGTAATCCCAGCATTTTGGGAGGCTAAGGCAGATGGATTACGAGGTCAGGAGATCGAGACCATCCTGGCTAACAAGGTGAAACCTTGTCTCTACCAAAAATACAAAAAATTAGCTGGTCATGGTGGCGGGCGCCTGTAGTCCCAGCTACTCAGGAGGCTGAGGCAGAAGAATGGCGTAAACCCAGGAGGCAGAGCTTGCAGTGAACTGAGATTGTGCCACTGCACTCCAGCCTGGGCAACAGAGCGAGACTCTGTCTCAAAAAAAAAAAAAAAAAAAAGGACAAAATTTAAAAATCTTTAAATTTGTCTTTTGGCCTAAGTATAGGGGCATTAAAAAAAATTACTGGCACACTAAGGATACTGTAAACCAAGACAGTTTGGGAAACCTCTGTATTAAGTGAAAAATGCAATGCAGAACAATTAACAATCTGAGTTGATAAACAATTATTACTATCTAGTATACATTTACACTAGTACATAGAATTCGGATTTAAAATGTCAACTCAAACAGTTGACAATGACTACCTCTAGGTAGAAGAATAAGAATTGAAGAACAGAGAAGGGATATTTTCAGTTCATTGCTCTCTATAGTTCTCTATTACATCCTTTTCTACCAGGAAGCATCTGCAGTACAACTGCAAATTTGGTTTTTCATTTTATATTGCATCTGTACCTGCAGAGAAACCCATAACAAAACAATGGCAAAAGAAAAACATTACAACACCATTTTCTATGCAGGTATACGTAAGAAAGTTCAAAAAAAGTTTGGAACTTCCTGGCAGCCAAAGGGGAAAAAAAAATCTTAAATTATAGAATTTTTATTACAGGTCAAGCATCCCTAATCCAAAATCCAAAATGCTCCAAAATCCAAAACTTTTTTGAGTGCCAACATGATACTTAAAGAAAAATGCTTGGCCAGGCACAGTGTTTCACACCTGTAATCCTAGCACTTTGGGAGGCCAAGGAGGGAGGACGGCATGAGGCCAAGAGTTCAAGACCAAACTGGCCAACATAGCAAGATCCCATCTCTCTCTCTCTCTCTACATATATATACACACACCCACACACACGTATATATATTTATATAAAATATATACAAGTGTGTATATATATATTTTTTTCCATATATGCAAAGGAAATGCTCCCAAGAGCATTTTGGATTTTAGATTGAGGATGCTCAACCAGTAAGTATAACACAAATATTCAAAAATCCAAAAAAATCTGAAATCTGAAACACTTTTGGTTCTAAGCATTTTGGATAAGGATACTTCTGTATCAGAAAGGAATGGGAATGCCAATTCTTCAGTGGAAATATAAACTAAGAGGTGGGAGGGGCAACTAATATTTCTTTACTCTACAGGTGCTTTGCTTGCTTCATGACTTTGACTTTCAACAATCCTTCAAGTGAGGCATTAGTTCATCATTACACCTGAAGAAGTCGGAGGTTCAAAGACCTCATAAGAAGCAAGTGGAAAAGTAAATGTTCAAATTAGGTCTTCTTTTCCAAAAATCCTGTTACATAAAAGTATAATGCAATGTAGCTAAGCCAAGAACTGTGGTCATCTGCATTGAGATTTGTTTCTGTCAAGATAATTAAAATGACTAATGGGCCAGGCGGGGTGGCTCACGCCTGTAATCCCAGCACTTTGGGAGGCCGAGTGGGTGGATCACCTGAGGTCGGGAGTTCAAGACCACCTGGGCCAACATGGTGAAACCCCGTCTCTACTAAAAATACAAAAATTAGCCAAGCAAGGTGGTGCATGCCTGTAACCCCAGCTACTCGGGAGGCCAAGACAGCAGAATCGCTTGAACCCAGGAGGCAGAGGTTGCAGTGAGCCAAGATTGCGTCATTGCACTCCAGCCTGGGTGATGGACCGACACTCCAACTCAATAAATAAACAAATTAATTAAATAAATAAAATGACTTGGGAAAATACTAACAAAAATTCATTTTAAATTTTATTATAAAATAATTTTTGACTAAAAAATATACAAAAGGGAGTCAAAGTCAGTCTCTCCACCTCTGCTCTCATTCCCACTCATTAAAGATAACATTATCTCATTCCAGAAATTTTCCATGCATTTATATACACATAATACTTTTGTTTTACCTAAATGTGTTCATACCGCTTTGCCATATTTCCCCCCACATAATAGATTTTGGACTTATTCAGCCAGAGAAAATCTCATTAGCCCTCATTGACAAACAGTTAAAAGTGTTTTTATTTTGCTTTTACTTTTTTTTTTTTTTTTTTTTTTGAGAGGGAGTTTCGCTCGTTTCCCAGGCTGGAGTGCAATGGCGCGATCTTGGCTCACCGCAACCTCCTCCTCCCGGGTTCAAGCGATTCTCCTGCCTCAGCCTCCTGAGTAGCTGGGACTACAGGTGGGTGTCACACGCCCAGCTAATTTTTTTTTTTTTTTTTAGATGAAGTCTCACTCTGTCGCCTAGGCTGGAGTGCAGTGGCGCAATCTCGGCTCACTGCAACCTCCGCCTCCCGGGTTAAAGCCATTCTCCTGCCTCAGCCTCCTGAGTAACTGGGACTACAGGCGCCCACCACTACAGCTAATTTTTGTATTTTTAGTAGAGACAGGGTTTCACCATATTGGCCAGGCTGGTCTCAAACTCCTGACCTTGCGATCCACCCGCCCCAGCCTCCTGAAGTGCCGGGATTACAGGCATGAGCCACCAGGTCCGGGCTAATTTTTTTTTTTTTTTTTGATACGGAGTCTCGCTGTCTCCCAGGCTGGAGTGTAGTGGCGCCATCTCGGCTCACTGCAAGCTCCGCCTCCTGGGTTCACGCCATTCTCCTGCCTCAGCCTCCCGAGTAGCTGGAACTACAGGCGCCCACCACCACGCCCGGCTAATTTTTTATATTTTTAGTAGAGACAGGGTTTCACCGTGTTAGCCAGGATGGTCTGGATCTCCTGACCTCGTGATCCACCCATCTCGGCATCCCAAAGTGCTGGGATTACAGGCGTCAGCCACCACACCAGGCCTTTTTTTTTTTTTTTTTTTTTTAGTAGAGATGGGGTTTCACCATGTTGGCCAGGATGGTCTCGATCTCTTGACCTCATGATCCACCTGCCTCGGACTCCCAAAGTGCTGGGATTACAGGCATGAGCCACCGTGTCCAGCCTCTTTTGCTTTTATTTTCTATTACAAACAATGCTGCAACGAGTATCCTGCTTGTCTACTGAAATTAACTACATTTTAAACTGACACTCTGGGGTTGAAAATACATCACGAAGTCGTCTGGTTTTGCTCACCTCTGATCATACACTTGCATTTTCCATTACACATATTTGTTTCCTTCCTCCGCTACTAGATTTTAAGTTCTTAGCAGAGTTTGTCTTACTCACATCTGAATCTCTAAGAATGTCCTGATTCCAATAGCTATTCAATAAATGTGTTTCAATTTTGCTAATATTGGAAGATGGGCTAGAAAAACAGTAGGTATTATTTTCCCTCCCATTTGTCTTACCCTCTCTAATTTTTATATTTTCTACTTTAAAACATAGCAAATATGTCTCACTTTTTAATCATTAAAAATACTAACATTTCAAAAATAAGAAATACTTACTTGTATTCAGAAACTGGGAAAAGCACCTTTAAGATGGTTATTACCACAGCTGCTCCTGTAATTCCAACCACCATGATGTTCAAGAACTGAAAGAATACTGGGAAAACACTGCTCCAGAACCTACACAGATCTTTTCTAAACTTTTCCATCCACTGACACATTACCTGAAAAAGGAGTTTTGATTAGATATGCAAGTTGCATCGATCTCTAAGAATAAACTTTAAATTTTTTAATGTTTTAGCTTTGGGATGATGAAAATATTCTATATTTTGATTGTGCTGGTAGTTACATGGGTGACTACATTTGTCAAAACTAATTGTATACTTTAAACGGTGCATTTTATTTTAGAATGTACCTCAATAAAGTTACTTATAATTTTAAAATGTGTTCTAACAATACAAGCACAGAAATGTTAATAGCCTGTAAAATTATTTATATTGTTTTCTAATTACAAATCAAAAGAAAATAATTGCTAATTGACAAGAGATTCGTTAGGCTAGTCCATTATAAATGAAATGGAGCAGAGTCAACTATCTGTTTCCAGTACCTAGAGCACAACAGAAAGAAGAGAAAGACAAACATATTAATAGCTTTTAGAACAAATGGGAAGTTCACTGTGTACAAAACATGTTTCTATACTTTAAGAGTGAGAGAAGAACCCAAGGTGGGCACTCATGGCATGGGCTATGAAGACAGTCTGCTCTGGGGCTGACCTGCTAAGGGAGGTTAGGTAGACAGGGTAAAGGTGCTACAGTCCACACTGACCCCAAATATGCAATCCTGACCTTCAGTGAGAACTACTACTCCTTTAAGACCAACCATAGACCCTGCTCATTTAAAATGAATTTTGGGTAGGGGCCTACTTAATACACACAGAGATATCAGGATACTCTCTGAACCCATGAATATATTCCTAGTAAGCAGTATAAATGTCACAGGTAACATTCGAGAAATTAGTAGGTGCTAATGCATATTTAGATGTAGTACCCAACTTATTTAATCCTTATAACAACTTCATGAGATACTACTTTACACTACTATTCAGATTAAGTGGGTGCCCCACTGTACAGATAAAGAAACTGAGGTTAGAGAGATTAAGAATTTGTTCAAGGATGGCACAGCAGCTCATGCCTATAATCCCAGCACTTTGGGAGGCCAAGGTGGGTGGATCACTTGAGGTCAGGAGTTTGAGATCAGCCTGGCCAACATGGTGAAACTCTGTCTCTACTAAAAATACAAAAATCAGCCAGGCACGGTGGCATGCGCCTGTAATTCCAGCTACTTGGGAGGCTGAGGCAGGAGAATCACTTGAACCTGGGAGGCGGAAGATTAAGCTGAGATCACACCACTGCACTCCAGCCTAAGTGACAGAGCGAGACTCCATCTCAAAGAAAAAAAAATTTTTTTGTTCAAGTCACATAACTAGTCTGCGGCAGAACCAAGTTTCAAGCCTGGGCAGGCTGACTCCAGAAAGTACATTCTCAACCACCTGAGCTGAATCACTGGGCAAGATCCTGAGGGCACAATGCACATGTGTGTATGCAAGGTAGCAGGTGCAGAATAAACACAGAAATCTGGATATGAGAAAGAACTGTGGAATTGATAATTCTAACCACATGAAATCCAGCACCTTGATAATCATGATCTGACTACAATATTATTAAACAAAGCTTGAAGAGGAAAATAGGAATACCTAAAAGTATCACATTAAGACCAAGATGAGTCCCTTATCACCAATGCTCCATGGTTCCATTTTCATAATTTCCACTCCATTTTAAATGCTAGATCAATTTTCTTCATCATAACCATGAATGCTTATGATAACACCAAATAAATACAACACCAAATACTTGATTTACCTTATATGAAGATGGAGGCTCTGCTCTGAGAGGAGTTTCAGGTAACTTGCCAGGTAAAACATCTTCATCTACAGTGGTTTCCACATTCCTGATAAGATACTGGCTGGTGGTCTGCAGTGAACTAACACTTTCTACCCAGGAGAAAGAGCAACATTACCAAAATGCTGGTGTCTTATCCTACTAGACCTAAGATTACCAAACCAATAATAGCATTTAGGATAGCAAGAACACATATTTTACCATGGGAGAAAAAATGAACATATCTGAATGTTCACTGATTTAAATGCCAGAAGAGAGCTATAAACGAAGACATGTATAAGGAGCTAAAGCAGTTATGATTCTGTCACATAGAAAGCCAAAATTTTATAAGTTCTACGTTTCTGTGAAAAAAGGAATAGTTCTTCATCTGAATGAACCTTTACAATAGTCTTATTACATATTTTGTGATCAGTACCCAGAGTAACAGTAAATAATTACTGAAAAATGTCACTATGCAAACAGCACTGATCACATTCTACTAAGGCTCAAAATAGAGTCCTAAAATCCTTAAACGGACATATGAAGCAACACATGTTATGAAGCAATTTTTAAAGAAGCTCATTTCCAAACATATTAACTATTAATTAAAGATCAATAGCAACTTTTGCAAATAGTGTAAAAAACAACAAAGTTCAAGAGTATATATAAAGCTACCAACTAAATAAATAATCTCCTTAATACTTTAAATAATGGTCTTTTAAGTTACCTTTTTTGGAGAGGTTAGGAAGGGTAAATAAAATGTCACTGTCTCGAGAAATAGAGTAGAGCATGCTTTCTTCCAAAGGGAGGGTATAGTTTGAATGTCTGAGTATTCCCTGGTTCTTAACTAAAATATCAATTTCAGTGACATCCTTTTGTTGAACCTGTGAAAGAAAATATAATTATTCTTTATTTTAAATAGTGGCACAGCCCCATAAAAATTTAAAAGCAAATTTTCCTCCCAGATCTATATAACTAAAACATGTGTCCTATTCAGATAAATTATTCTTTCTTTTTTTTTTTTTGAGATGGAGTTTCGCTCTTGCTGTGCCCAGGCTGGAGAGCAATGGTGCGATCTCAGCTCACCGCAAACTTCGCCTTCTGGGTTCAAGCGATTCTCCTGCCTCAGCCTCCCGAGTAGCTAGGATTACAGGCATGCACCACCACGCCTGGCTAACTTTGTATTTTTAGTAGAGACGGGGTTTCTCCATGTTGGTCAGGCTGGTCTCGAACTCCCGACCTCAGGTGATTCGCCTGCCTTGGCCTCCCAAAGTGCTGGGATTACAGGCGTGAGCCACCATGCCCAGCCGACAATTACTCTTTATTTCCCCGTACTCCCACTTTGGGGCACTTAACTTGCAACTTTAATAATATTCCTGTCTGCTTTGACACTTACTACTATAAGCTTAATCTCGATTATACTTCATTTACACACAGAGACTTCATTTACCATAGAGGAAATGGTAGCAGAACTATGAGCCAAATTGAATCTCTTTCCTTACTTTCTATTTAATAATGTCCATACATTTTAAAGTGATATAAACTTGTGTGAATATGGGAAATTTAAAAAATACATTTCAAATGCTAAAATAAATATACAAAAATTGTAAATAATTGGATATAGGCAACATTAGACACCTTTCTTATCAAGTCAGAAACAAAATAACTGAACACATGCATAATACCTAGCACAAATCTAAATCTTTATAATTTAATTCCCAATTAATAAACATACTATCTTACTTGTTTTCCATCAATCTCTACTACCTCTTCTTGAATGACAATTAGCTGCAAACTGGAACCAGATGTCATAGGCCACTCATGAACTAAAATCCTTACACTGACAATTCCAAAATATTCTTTTTCCTCCAAATTTTCAAGATTTTCATTCTTCACTATAAAAAAAAAAGTAGTGACAACTTTGAACAAAAATTACCACCAAATTTGTTACTGAGTTTGATTATTTTGATGACATTTACATGGAACAAGACAGTTGTAAACCAATTTCTTTGGCTTTCTTCATCCCTGATCTCAATGCCGTTTCAGATTTATTAAAAACAAAGACAATCTGACAAATCTTTATGACTGCTTACACTCATTTGAACGGGCAAAATGTGTTGATCTTTAGACTTTGTATGAAATACCACACTAGCAACATCTTTCCTTTTTTTTTTTTTTTTTTTTTTTTTGAGATGGAGTCTTGCCCTGTCGCCCAGGTTGGAGTGCAGTGGCGCCATCTCAGCTCACTGCAACCTTTGCCTCCTGGGTTCAAGGGATTCTCCTGCCTCAGCCTCCCGAGTAGCTGGGATTACAGGCTTGCACCACCATGCCCAGCTGATTTTTTGTATTTTTAGCAGACGGAGTTTCACCATATTGGCCAGACTGGTCTTGCTAACTCCTGACCTCAAGTGATTCACCCACCTTGGCCTCCCAAAGTGCTGGGATTATAGGCATGAACCACCTTGCCCGGCCCATCTTTCCTATTCTTTTACACAGGTTGGCAAGGAGGAACCAACAAGGCATAACTATAAAGCCAGCCAGAAGATACAGTCAATCCCATGTTTTAACACAGTAAGCACATACATTCATCCATTCATGTATCCACAAAATCCTGCGAGAAAAGATGCCCAAACAGTAAGAACATTGAGTTCTTTTCTCAATCCTTTCCCCGATAAGTGACTCATTACTATTAGAGAAAGCAGGTATGGGGAAAGAGGGTCGGGGAGGTCTGTCATTTCTCTCTGGTAATGGATAATGGGGTAGGACTAGCTATAGTCCATGTTCTTCTCTAGCTAGGAAACCCCTACTCCTGCTCCAGTAGAAATGGGGTATAGTACCTGCAACTGGTTTATAGAGCCAATGGTTACTCTATTAAGGTAGAAGTGCTATCGAAAAAAAGCAACATACACCAATGCACCCGCCACAGATGGAGCATTTTGTTTCTATCCCTCAAATAATCTGAAGATTATTTGCCAAATGGGAACCCAGATGTACAATCTGAATGCACACCCAGCTGTTTAATCTGATTCTGTGCTTCTATAGGGCTACTTCCTTTGTCTGGAATATCTCAATATCTAGTTCATTAACTACTTACTATTACAAGATGTACCTACCTGTTCTCCCCTGCTTTAGTCCCCCCTCCAAACCATTCAGACAACAGTGCCAGGCTCATCTCACTGTGACGTGGTTTTCAGTCCACAGCCTCCTGCTCGTGCACCTTTAGTGGCACTTCTGTGAGGTTCCCAGTCCTCTAACTGGTCGTCCTCAGGCTCCTCATGTGGCCCCTCACTGCTCCTCTCTCTAGTGTGCCTGCCTAATCCTTCATGCCCTTTGAAAGGCACCACTGCCAAAGGTACCCCTCTCTCATGGTCCATCCCCACGTTTCAACGGACCATTACACTCGTGGGTCTGCCTCGCAGAACAGCAGGTGCTGTGTCACCATGTCCGTAAGCCCAAAGACTAGGGTACAGGAGACTCAATGGGTGAGAAAATGCAGTCATATAAATACACCCAAGTGGCAATTCTTCAGCCTGCAAATTTGGTGCCCGATATAGTTTGGATGTTCCCCCACAAATCTCATGTCGAGATGTAATTCCCAATGTTGGAGGTGGAGCCTGGTGGGAGGTGTTTGGGCCATGGGGGCAGATCCCTCATGGCTTGGTGTTACAGCACCCCCCTGCCACTCTCGCTCTCTCTTGCTCCTGCTCTGCCACGTGAGACACTGGCTCCCCCTTTGCCTTCCACCATGAGTAAAAGCTTCCTGAGGCCTCCTTAGAAGCTGAGCCGATT
The DNA here is from genome assembly GCF_003255815.1 of Theropithecus gelada. Lineage (NCBI taxonomy): Eukaryota > Metazoa > Chordata > Mammalia > Primates > Cercopithecidae > Theropithecus > Theropithecus gelada. The sequence continues at coordinate 116,841,983 of NC_037671.1, forward strand.
CTGGTGCCATGCTTCCTGTACAGCCTGCAGAACCATGAGCCAATTAAACCTCTTTTCTTTATAAATTACCCAGTCTCAGGTATTTCTTTTTTTTTTTTTGAGACGGAGTCTCGCTCTGTGGCCCAGGCTGGAGTGCAGTGGCCGGATTTCAGCTCACTGCAAGCTCCGCCTCCTGGGTTTACGCCATTCTCCTGCCTCAGCCTCCCGAGTAGCTGGGACTACAGGTGCCCGCCACCTCGCCAGGCTAGTTTTTTGTATTTTTTTTAGTAGAGACGGGGTTTCACCGTGTTAGCCAGGATGGTCTCGATCTCCTGACCTCGTGATCCGCCCGTCTCGGCCTCCCAAAGTGCTGGGATTACAGGCTTGAGCCATCGCGCCCGGCCTCAGGTATTTCTTTTTTTTTTTTTTTTTTGAGACGGAGTCTGGCTGTGTCACCCAGGCTGGAGTGCAGTGGCGCGATCTCGGCTCATTGCAAGCTCCGCCTCCCGGGTTTACGCCATTCTCCTGCCTCAGCCTCCCGAGTGGCTGGGACTACAGGCGCCCGCCACCTCGCCCGGCTAGTTTTTTGTATTTTTTAGTAGAGACGGGGTTTCAACGTGTTAGCCAGGATGGTCTCAATCTCCTGACCTCGTGATCCGCCCGTCTCGGCCTCCCAAAGTGCTGGGATTACAGGCTTGAGCCACCGCGCCCGGGAGGTATTTCTTTATAGCAATGTGAGAAGAGCCTCATACAGTACCTCTAATACTGAGTAAAATTAAATAAAAAACAACAAAGCCCTTCATATTCTGACTTCCTTACTGTGGTAGGCAGCTTTCAAAAATGCCTCTCAATGACTCTTGCCTCTAGGAGTCAGACATTTCTGCAATTCCTTCCTCAAGTGGGCTGGACCTAGTGACTAGTCAGTTAGTTACCTCTCTATCTATCCATGAATGAGACAGTCTTTTTTTCTTCTTTTTGTTCTTTTGAAAGAGACAACCTTGCTATCTTGCCTAGGCTGGTCTTGAACTCCTGGCCTCAAGTGATCCTACAGCCTTAGCCTCCCAAATAGCTGGGATTACAGGCACGAACCATTACACAGAGCCTAGTGACTTGTTTCTAACATACAGAGCATAGCACAACTGATGGAATGTTACTGCCACAATTAGATTATTAAAGACTGTGACTTCTGTCTTGCTAGAACTCTTTTTCTTACTGGCAGTCTCTCTTGTGCTCTCAATGATGAAGCTAATTTGTCACGTTGTGAGACACTCTATGGGGAGTTTCATGTGACAACGAACTGAGGAAGGCCTTCAACCAATATCTGGTGAGGAACTGAGGCCTCTGTTCAAGAGTTCAGAAGGAACTGACTCCTGCCAATGACCACATGAATGAGCTGGGAAGCAGATTTTTCCCAGATGAGCCCTGACATGATGGCAGCCTTTTGAGAACCATAGGACCCCGCTAAGCCAAGCTCAGATTCTCGACCTACAGAAACCATGAAATAATAAATACTGTCTTAGGCCACTGATTTCTGGGTTAAACTGTTATGCAGCAATAAATAACAAATACACCAACTAAAGAAACAGTTTCTTTAAAGAATTAAAGAAGATTTGTTGTTGCTGCTGCATCTAATGTTTTGAAGATTCCTGTTGTAACTGGGTAAGATGAGCATTTATTTCAGTTATCATAGAAACAAACTCAGTGCACTGACTGGGATGACTAAAATATGGCCATAAGAGAGGAGAGAGGCTGCATTCCACGTCCTGTTTCCAGTGAATACAACAACAAAAGAATTATTATTTCAATAGTACTAGCATTTCCTTTCTTAGCTACCATGGATTAGCTTGTAGTACACCAACCCTCTTGCAATGAACCACTTGCAAAGATCCGCTAGAAGATGTAAAAAAATACACACCCACATATACACACAAAACCTATATCTGTCTAGAGGCATCAGAAGCTAAAGACGGCCAGCACTTGAAGGGCCAAGAAAAGAGCTCCCTGAGGTGAGCACAATATCCTATGTGACTTCCTCCCCCGAAGGCATTTGCCAACTCCCAAGCAGAACAGGTAGAGAGGTTGAAAAGCTGAGTAGAAAGCAATGACTAGGAGGCAAGAAAGCTTGACAAAGTGTCTGGCAGTCTCACCCAGCAGGGGAGAAAATAAAGTGTTAAAACAAAAATGCTAAGCTATGCTTCCATAGCCAGCAAAAATAGCCTTCTAAAATGAAGGCAAAGAGATGTTTTCAGACAAATGAAACCTCAGACCATTCACTGCTAACAAATCTGTACTGAAGGAAATACTAAAGGGAATTCTTTAGGCCGAAGGAAAATGACAACGAGGGCACAATGCATGTGTGTGAGGGTAAGGGAGGAGTTGCAGAATGTACAGAGAAACAGGGATAGAAGAAATAAATTTGGAACTTGAAATTCCAACCAAATGATATAGAGGGGAGCAAAGATAGGAATAAAGAGCAATGAAAAAGGTAACCATGATTAACATGAATACTGGACTGCATAAAACAATAACAATTATGTCACATGGGGTTTAAGAACACAAAGAGTTAAAATACATAATAATAACGCAAAGGCAAAAAGGGAATAAATGGAATTTAAGTGTTCTAAGGTTCTTACATTGTTTGGGAAGTGATAAAAGTACAAATTTATTTATTTTTATTTTTTAAATTCATTTTTTGAAACAGGCTCTCACTTTGTCACCCAGGATGGACAACAGTGGTATAGTCACAGCTCACTGCAGCCTCTATTTCCTGAACTCAAGGGATCCTTTCGCCTCAGCCTCCTAAGTAGCTAGGAAAACAAGCCTGTGACACCACACTGGGCTCATAGGTTTCCCTATGTTGCCCAGGCTGGTCTCGAACTCCCAGGCGGAAGTCATCCTCCAGCTCTGGCCTCTCAAAGGGCTGGGAATACAGGCATGAGCAACCATGCCCAGCCAAAAGTACTAATTTATTGGTAGCAAGGGTAACCACTAAAAGAACAGTAAAATTATGTAAAACCAAGACAGAAGGGAACTATGATACCAAAAATAATTAACCTAGATGAAGGCAAAGGGGGAAGAAAAAGAAACACAGAACAGTTGGCACAAAGAGGAAACAAGAAGGAGGATTTAAATCCAAATGTATCAGTAATTTTATTAATGTAAATAAGTTAAAATCCCTACTAAAAGACAGACTGACAGAAACAACAAATGGGCCGGGCGCGGTCGCTCACGCCTATAGTCCCAGCACTTTCGGAGGCCGAGGTGGGCGGATCACCTGAGGTCAGGAGTTCGAGACCAGCCTTGACCAACATGGCGAAACCCTATCTCTACTAAAAATACAAAAATCAGCCAGACATGATGGCGGGCACCTGTAATCCCAGCTACTCGGGAGGCTGAGGCAGGAGAATCACTTGAACCCAAGAGGAGGAGGTTGCAGGGAGCCAAGATCGTGCCACTGCACTCCAGCCTAGGTAACAAGAACAAAAACTCCATCTCAAAAAAAAAAAAAAACCTATGTATATTCTTTGTATTTGCAATTTCATCCAAATAATATGGCATATTCCAATGCAACGTATCTGCTTACCTTTAAGCAACTCAAAATTTTTAAAGGTTAAAAAGAAAATGTTCTACTGACATAAGGATAAGGGTAGAGTAAACTGAAAACTAGATAATCAGACAATTCATTTTCTTGGCTTTTGCTATCCGATTTACTACCTTTATGCACTTTTTTTTTTTTTTTTTTTTTTAGCCAGGGTCTCACTCTGTTGCCCAGGCTGGAGTGCAGTGGCGATCCTCCCACCTCTCAGGAGTAGCTGGGACTACAGGCACACATCACCACACCCAGCTAATTTCTGCATTTTTTGCAGAGACAAGGTTTTACCATGTTGCCCGGGCTGGTCTCCAACTCTGGGCTCAGGCAGTTCACCCGCCTCAGCCTCCCAAAGTGCTAGAGCCACCATGCCCCACCTCTATGCACATTCTTACATCAATATCAACTTACCAGAAATGCAGTTTCACCAATGCTGATCTTATGGAAAATAGTGAATATGCCAGAAGCAGCCAATATAAAATAAGAATAGAGTTTTAAACACATTAGTGTTATTGTACATTCTGATTGTGTGTGTGTGTGTGTGTGTTTTAGAGATGGGGTCTTGCTCGGTCACCCATGCTGGAGTGCAGTGGCATAATGATAGCTCACTGCAGTCTCAAACTCCTGGGATCAAGTGATCCTCTTGCTTCAGTGATGTATATTTTTACTTTATTTTTATTTTTTTTTGTGACAGAGGCTCGCCCTGTCACTCAGGCTGGAGTGCAGTGGTGTGATCTCAGCTCACTGAAGCCTCCACCTCCTGGATTCAAACGATTTTCCTGCCTCAGCCTCCCGAGTAGCTGGGATTACAAGCGCACACACCACATTTTTAGCAGAGACGGGGTTTCACCATGTTGACCAGTTTAGTCTCGAACTTCTGACCTCTCGTGATCTGCCCACCTCGGCCTCCCAAATTGTTGGGATTACAGGAGTGAGCCACCGCGCCCAGCCTATTTTTACTTTAAAATGGAAATATATAACATCCAAAAATTGTTTTGCTAATTTAGTATTATTAAAAACAGAACAGGCCAGGCACAGTGGCTCACATCTGTAATCCCAGCACTTTGAGAGGCAGAGGAGGGTAGATGGTTTGAGGGTAGGAGTTCAAGACCAGCCTGGCCAACATGGCAAAACTCTGTCTCTACTAAAATTACAAAAATTAGCTGAGTATGGTGGCACATGCCTGCAGTCCCAGCTACTCTGGAGGCTGAGGCATGAGAATCATTTGAACCTAGGAGGTGGAGGATGCAGTGAGCTGAGATCGCACCAATGCACTCCAGCCTGGGTGACAGAACAAGACTGTCTCAAAAAACAAACAATAACAATAACAAAAACAAACAAACAAAAAAACAGAGCAATTATGGAAATAATTTAGTAGTACTCACCTATCAAAGTCTGACAGCTTATTCGGGTTACACCACTATTTACAGGTAAGTCATTTACATACACCTGTCCACTCTCATAGGTTATGTTAAGAACAACCTTAAAATAAAGCAGCATACACATTAATTCCAATATTTATAAATAATAGCAAACTCTTCATGTCAAAAAAGATTAACTAAATTAGATATGCAGGTTAAAAAAATCAAATAAGCTGCATAGCACTTAGTTAAATTATATATTAAAACCAGAAAAGGAGACAAACCTGCTGTTTAGATATGTCCCCATCATCTTTCAGTGTAGTTACATTAATTCTGATGCCGTCCTGTAAAACAAGTATTGTGTAAATTGGATAGGTCTACATCTCACAGATTGAGAATAACATGGCTATCTCTTTTCCCTCCAATTATATCTATTGTACAATCACTTATAACAGCATTAAGAGAGTTTAAAGGACCATCTTTTCCATTTTATAGCCATTTTTCCACCCTTACTTACAATTCATATTTTTTATAATTTTTTTTTTTTTTTTCCAGAGAGTCTCACTTTGTCGCCAGGCTGGAGTGCAGTACCGCGATCTCAACTCACTGCAATCTCCGCCTCCCAGGTTCAAGCAATTCTCCTGCCTCAGCCTCCCGAGTAGCTGGGATTACAGGCATGCACCACCACACCCAGCTAATTTTTGTATTTTTAGTAGAGATGGGGTTTCACCATGTTGGCCAGGATGGTCTTGAACTCCTGATCTCGTGATCCGCCCGCCTCGGCCTCCCAAAGTGCTGGGATTACACACGTGAGTCACCATGCCAGGTCTAATTTTTTATAATATATATTTTTTCTATTTACTTGTGAAAAGTATCACATGAGTATATAATATGCAAATGTAGAGTTTAAAAGATAAGCACTCCTGTAAGTACCACCGAGGATAAAATATAAAATATTACCCCTGCCTTGGCAGGCTCTGCATAATTGCCCTGTATCCCCCCAGAAGGAATCCTACACCCAATTCCATTTGAATCATTTCTTGCTTTTCTTTATAGTTTTACTACCTGTGTGTCTCTCTCTAAACAATATGTTGCTTAGCTTTATCTGTTTCTGAGCTTTATGTAAGTGGGATAACAGTATATGTATTCTTCCCTAACTTTAGCTGATACTGTTGATGCACATAGCTATAATCACAGTAGTCCATTTCTGACTACCAATTTACTTATTTACTCTACTACCCATGGACATCTGAGTTGTTTCCGACTTTTTTGCTTTTATAAACAAAATTGCACTGACTTTTTTTTTTTTTTTTTTTTGAGATGGAGTCTTGCTCTGTTGCCCAGGCTGGAGTGCAGTAGTGATCTCGGCTCACTGCAATCTCCGCCTCCTGGGTTCAAGCGATTCTCCTGCCTCAGCCTTCTGAGTATCTGGGATTACAGTATCTGGGATCACCACGCCTGGCTAATTTTTTTATTTGTAGCAGAGATGGGGTTTCACCATGTTGGTCAGGCTGGTCGCAAACTCCTGACCTCGTGATTCACCCACCTCGGCCTCCCAAAGTGCTGGGATGATGGGCGTCAGCCACACCTGACCAAAGTTGCACTGACCCTTTCTTGAGTGTGCTTCTTATACAAGTATCTGTAGTGCTCCAATTTTATTGCCTCTCAAGGTATGATCAAAAGCAGTATACCCAAATATTGAAGATGACATGCTTTATATAGAGAAGCAAGCACTATTTTAAGAAGTATTTACCACTGACCACAGGAACTACAATCTGTCATTTGTAAATCAAATTTTTTCCTAAGTTTATTCACAAATAGACATTGTTATTCTAGAATAAAAACAATATTCCTTTCTAATACTTTTTCTTTGAGGTTGTATTAACTTAGAAAATAGGAAAACTGTTCATAAACATCAAAAAGAATATACAAGTACATCTGCTGGCCCTGAGTATCCTCAATACTTTATATATAATTTCCAATAAATGAGAGAATAAGACTGGTGAAATTTCATGAGGTTGAGCTCATTCCAGGAATAACTTGTGGAACAGGATTCATACCACACAAGACCCACATCATACATTTAGAGTGACTTTGGTTCACTTCCCAACTAGAAGCCTAGGAAGCTTTCCAACTAGCAATTCCTCAGAACTAGCCGGCTTTCTCCTGGACCACCTTGATCTAGAGGGTTAGAATCAATAGTGCATCTAAAACAAATCAACATTCAATGAGCCATCAGATTGACAGCTATATTGTTTTATGTCCAAATTCAAGTCACATGGATCTCCTCTGCAAACTAGAGAATGTATTAATTATAAACTACTATTCTTCTAACAGCCCAGAAGTAAGCCTCCAATGTTGTTCTAGGAAACCATTTTATAGCTTCGGCCGTTTAGCAGTGAACATACACAACATTGTTAGCAAATTACTGAACTTTATATATATATATATATATATATCTCTCTCTCTCTCACCTACCTAGTAAAATTACAGAGTTTGAAAAAGACAATTAACAGACACAAGCATACTATATTTTCCAGAGAACCAAGTTCAACGAAATTCTTTTCTGATATTTCTGAATGACTTCACTGCAAAAGGGAAGCACGCTCCTTACTGCCTCCTGACCAGGAGTTCAGAGCCAGGTCATATTTATTGTTCTTGAGAACTTCTGATTGAACTGGAAGTTCAGGCTTGTGAGCCAGGGTTGCATATACTTAGAAAGTGCTTGGGTGTTGCAGGAAGTCAGGGACCCCGAACGGAGGGACCTGCTGAAGCCGTGACAGAAGAACATAAATTGTGAAGATTTCATGGACATTTATTAGTTCCCCAAATTAATACTTCTATAATTTCTTACGCCTGTCTTTACTACAATCTCTGAACATAAATTGTGAAAATTTCATGGACATTTATCACTTCCCCAATCAATACTCTTGTGATTTCCTATGCCTGTCTTTAATCTCTTAATCCTGTCATCTTCGTAAGCTGAGGATGTATGTCACCTCAGGACCCTGTGATGATTGCGTTAACTGCACAAATTGTTCATAAAGCATGTGTGTTTAAACAATATGAAATCTGGGCACCTTGAAAAAAGAACAGGATAACAGCAATGTTCAGGGAACAAGGGAGATAACCATTAGGTCTGACTGCCTGGAAGCCAGGTGGAACGGAGTCATGTTTCTCTTGTTACAAAAGCAAATAGGAAAAATATTGTTTAATTCTTTTTCTCAGCAAGGAACAGCCCTGAGAAAGAGAAAGCATTCCTGGGGGAGGTCTCTAAAATGACCGGTCTGGGAATGTCTGTCTTATACATTTGCAGATAAGGGACAAAATAAGCCCGGGTCTCCCGTAGTTCCCCCGGGCCTATTAGGATGAGGAAATATCTGCCTAGTAAATTTTAGTCAGACTGGTTGTCTGCCCTCAAATCCTGTCTCCTGATAAGATGTTATCAATGATAGTGAGTGCCCAGTGGGACATGAAACTTCAATAGCAATTTTAATTTCGCCCAGGTCCTGTGATCTTGCTCTGCCCCCATTTGCCTTGTGATATTTTATTGCCTTGTGAAGCATGTGGTCTCTGTGACCCACACCCTATTGGTACACTCCCTCCCTTTTGAAATCCGTAATAAAAACTTGCTGGGTTTGCGGCTTGGGGGGCATCACAGAACCTGCTGACATGTGATGTCTCCCCCAGACACCCAGGTTTAAAATTTCTCCTTTTGTACTCTTTCCCTTTATTCCTCAGACCAGCCAACACTTAGGGAAAATAGAAAAGAACCTACGTTGAAATATCAGGGGCTGGTTCCCCCGATACTTGGGGACACTGAAAAGTTTCTCCCTAACCATCTTCAATTCTTCTAATTCCTTTACTCATAGGATGCCCATTGGAGACACAAGTGGGTTCCTAAGAATAAAGGTAATAGACAGGTGGTTTAAAATATGTCTGAGTGAAATATATAGTTATGCATACAAGAAAGTAAGTGTCCTCTGAATGCCTCTCTTTGGTGACCAAGTTATTTTAATATTAGAAGAATTTACTATAAAGACTTTTATTTTTTGGTCAGGCATGGTGGCTCGTGCCTGTAATCCTAGCACTTTGGGAGGCTGAGGCAGGTGGATCACCTGAGGTCAGGAGTTTGAGACCAGCCTAGCAAACATGGTGAAACCCCATCTCTACTAAAAATACAAATATTAGCCAGGCATGTTGGCACGTGCCTGTAATCCCAGCTATCTGGGAGGCTGAGGCAGAAGAATCACTGGAACCCGGGAGGCAGAGGATGCAGTGAGCCAATATCGCACCACTGCACTGCAGCCTGGGGGACAGAGCAAGACTTCATCTCAAAAAAAAAAAAAAAAAAAGTGACTGGGCACAGTGGCTCACACCTGTAATCCCAGCACTTTGGAAGGCCAAGGTGGGCGGATCACTTGAGGTCAGGAGTTCAAGACCAACCTGGCCAACATGGTGAAACCCCATCTTTACTAAAAATATAAAAAAATCAGCTGGGCATAGTGGCGGGAGCCTGTAATCCCAGCTACTCGGGAGGCTGAGGCAGGAGAATCACTTGAACCTGAACCCAGGAGGCAGAGCTTGCAGTGGGCCCAGATGACGCCATTGCACTCCAGCCTGGGAGACAGACTGAGACTCTGTCTCAAAAATAAAAAATAAAAATAAAAATACAAAAATTAGCCAGGTGTGGTGGCACATGCCGGTGGTACCAACTACTCAGGAGGCTGAGATACGAGAATCGCTTGAACCTGGGAGGCAGAGGCTGCAGTGAGCCGAGATTACGCCACTGCACTCCAGCCTGGGCGAGACAGAGTGAGATTCTGTTTCGGAAAAAAAAAAAGGCAATCTTGTATAACCTCAACTTCTGACAACTGCATACATAAAAACCGAAAAATGCTTATAATCCAATAAATCTGAGTCATTGGAAGAAGGCAGAATTTTCCTGACTTCAACCAGTTTAATTTATATCAGGCTAGATATGAGGATGGACAGATGTGATAAAGCTAGTAATGTTAAGAGTAGTCTGGTTCTGCACTGTTCAATATGGTACACACTAATCACTTGTGACTATTTACATTTAAATTGATTAAAATTAAATAAAAATTTAAAAGCAGTTCCTCACTGGCACTGGCCACATTTCAAGTGCTCAGTGGCCACAGCAGTCCAGTGGCTACTCACAAGGTGAGAAAAGACATAACCATCAAGGCAGAAAGTTCTACTGGACAGCACTTATACAATACATGGGACCACTGTGAAATTCTTTCCTATTTGGAAATGTTTCACAATAAGACGTTGAGAAGACTTAGATCAAGGGACTTCAGTTTCCCACAAACACAGTCCAGGTAATGGGATTCTCTTTCTATTGTTCAGCATTCATTTAATCTGTGAAACTGTTCATTGTTGAGATAGGCTCTTGCTATGTTAACCAGGCTTATCAGCCAACACCCAACTCTTGGTCTCAAGCGATCCTCTGGCTTTGGCTTCCCCAGTACCTGGGATTACACGCGTAAGCCACTGCACCCAGCTTAATATGTGAATTTCCGAGTTTAGATCTGGACTTTCCAAAAGTGAAATGAAGGTCCAAGAAGGGAGAACTGAAATAATAAAATCACTAAGAGCCAGCTGACAATGCAGTGTGTTTTAAGCCTGCAGTCAAAATGTATTTTTCACAGATTATATAGACCTAAACATCGCTTGACACATAGGTGTCAATTATGAATCTTTAAAACTTGAAAAATGGGAAAATAATGTCCATATTTCCAGAACTTTTTAGAACTATTTCACTTTTATTTGGTCCCTTGGTGCCTGTCCATCACATTCCTATTGTTTAACCAGATGCAACTGTGATCCACATATAATTTCAGATATAGGTGGTTCTTACGGCAGGCAATGTCTGGCTTCTTGGAATGCCCTGAAGAACTGAGACATGCTCGTCATTTTTGTACCCACATGGGGTAATGTCATTATTCTAAAACGTTAAAACTTGCTTTGTTTTGTTTTTGTTTGAGAGGGAGTCTCGCTCAGTCACCCAGGCTGGAGTGCAGTGGCACGATCTTGGCTCACTTCAACCTCGGCCTCCTGGGTTCAAGCAATTTTCCTGTCTCAGCCTCCCGAGTAGCTGGGACTACAGGCACCTGCCACCACGCCCGGCTAATTTTTCTATTTTTAGTAGAGACGGGGTTTCACCTTGTTGGTCAAAGTGACATTTACCGTGCCTTTCACCTTTATATTTAGAGTGTTCGTATTCAAGTCTTGAGGAGTAAGATAAGGTGTACCGACATAGTCTCTTGTCATTCTCAGAAAACTTGCACTTTAAAATATTCAAACTTTTCCCTACCATTCTACTGAAAAAAGGCTGATCCTGGCCTAGGTAGGCACGACTCTACGGCAGAAATGGTGAGCATCAGCCACGTTTCAATGTTAGGATGCCTCGATTCTCCCACCTCAGCCGGCATCAGAAGCACCTGTAGGACTCGCCAACCCGGACTGCTGGGCCCCGCCCCCAGAGGACGAGCTGAGTTCCCAGCGGATGCCGACGCCGCCGATCGCGCCCCGCCGTGAGAACTTCTCCTTCAACATCCGACAAAAACACTACGTCGAGCGAGGGCCGGGTCTCTGCCTCTGCCCACCTCAGCCCAGCGGAGCCCCGCAGCCTCGGGACGGCGGGCCCTCGCGATCGCAGGCCGAGCAGGCACAGGTGGCCTGGAAACGCGCGAAGTGGGCAACTTCCACACCTCCCGAGCACGCAAACATTCCCTGCCCAAGCGCCGGCTCTACCCCGGGAAGGCGCCATTACGAAGGCCTGCGATCACCGGCAATCGCGCGCTTCGATGGCAAAGCCCCGTCAGGTCGCACGCCGGCTTGGACCGCCGGAGAGTCAGTGTGGGGTGGCTCGAGGCTCACTCACAGCGACGCAGCCCCAGTAGGTCCCTTCCCTCTTACCTCGGCCTCCCACGCCGCCCCAATTTCCTGGGGTGCTTCTCCCCACACCTCCTTCGGGGGCCCGGACCCCCGCCCCTGCCCACCGGTGGGATGTGGAAAGCGTCATTGTGGACTGCCCGGGCCTCCCGGAGGGTCGGAGTCGTAAAGCGGCCAGCCGGGTCCGCCCTGCCCTACCTGTGGGGCTCCGGACAGCGGCGGCGGCTCGGGGGCGCCCGTCGTCAGCCACCCGGCGGCGGGTAGCGCCACGAACAGCAGCAGCCGGAGGGCGAGCGGCCCCGTTGGAGCGCCCTCCATCTTGGACAACCGGGGCAGAGGGCAGCGGCGGCCGGGAGGTGAGGGCGGAGCCGGCCCGCGGGCGGGGCGGAGCTTCGGCGGGCGGGGCGGGGCGGGGCGGGGCGGGCTGTCCCCTTCCAGGGAGGCCGCGGAAGGCGCGGGGAGACTCCGAGATCCGGCTCGCCGGGGAAAAGCGTTTGCGCACGCGCAGCGCCGCGCGGCGTCCAGGGGCGGAGTGAAGTCTTGGAAGGTACGGCCCCTCATTAGACCCGCCCTCAGGATTGGACAGGACTCCAACTTGAGCAATGCAAATATTCTCGTAGCCATTATTTTAAAAATTAGTATATACACATATGCATGTGTCTTGGTGTGTACATGTACCTATAAGATGAAAACAATGGAAATATTTCAGAAAACTGTTGTAGATTAAAAATGAAACATCGCATTTAGAGGGGAAATTTTTATTATTAAGTGGGTAATTTCCCACCCTTGGCTGCACGTGGGACTCTCCCGGGAAGCTTTAAAAAGTACTGGGGTCTCCCTGAACACCGCACTTTCCAGCCTGGGCTGCGGCTCGGGCCCTGGTGGTTTTTAAATTTTCTTGGGTGATTGATTCATTGTGGGGCCAAGGTTGAGGATGCGCCACGCTTATCGTTCAGCATTCCGCCGACCCCTGGAGGCGGCGCAGGGACAGCGCTCAGCTGGAAGCCAGCACACCTGGGCGCTCAGCGCCTTTTTGGTCAGTATCGTAACTCTAAAGTGAAAGTGTTAGACTTTTCTTCCACTTTTCAGATTAAAAAACAAAAAAGTTACCGAACCCTGTAAAGCAGAGAGTAGCAAGAAATTCAAGCATTTTAGATTAACAGGATTGCATGTTGATTGAGAAAAACTTGGAAACTTGGCCATTCAGGCAGAATAAGAGAAATATTTAGTCTTCCTTTGAAATAAAACTTTTGACATGAAAAGGGAAACAAGAATCTGCTTCTCTCTTTGAGCCCCCTTTACTCCTTTTAACACCCTCCTGCCACTTGCCTGCTTCCCCTCCCCCTGCCAGAATAAGTTATAAAAGTTTTGGCTGAAGACTCCTTTCAACTAACTCCGGGCTTACTCTGAGATTCCCCACGCCACTGTTAAGCTACAAGAGATTTCACAGCGAAGCCCCACCCACTTCTGGGTTCCATCTGCAAACTTGGCCTTTTCACTTTTTTCCTACTGCTGGAATTAAAAATGAATTTGGAGATGGACGTGGTAGTTTGTTCCTGTAGTCCCAGCTATGCAGCAAACACAGGCAGGAGGATCGCCCGAGTCTATTTAAAAAAAAAAAAAAAAAGGAATCTACAAGCCGAGCGCAGTGGCTCATGCCTGTAATCCCAACACTTTGGAAGGCCGAGACGGGTGGATCACTTGAGGTCAGGAGTTCGAGAACAGCCTGGCCAACTTGGTGAAACCCCATCTTTACTAAAAATACAAAAATTAGCCAGGCATAATGGCACGCACCTGTAATTCCAGCTGCTAGGGAGGCTGAGGCAGGAGAATCGCTTGAATCCGGGAGGCGGAGGTTGCAGTAAGCCAAGATCAGCCATTGCACTCTAGCTTGCGCGATGGAGTAAGACTCCGCCTCAAAAAAAAAAAAAAAAAAGAATCTGGAAGTCAGAAAACATGACATGTGGATGTGTATAATTTGAATTAGTAATATAAGGTTCAAAGTACGTATATATGAAAAGATAATAGGGAAAGTTGAGGCTATTTTCTCACAGAGCCTTTCCCGTGGTCTAACTGTCCACTGTTCTTTTGCTTGTCTGTCTCCTCAGACAGATGTGAGCTCCAAGAAGGGGGTGGCCAAACCTTAAAGCAAACAGCTTGCTAGAGTAGGCCCTCAGTGGGGGTTTGTTGGACAAATAATGCCTAAGTGGTTGACAGTATTATTTAATAATCAACAATTTTACTGTTTTGTATGAAATGGTTCTCTTTAGGCCATTGTTTTGCTGCATGCAAACATGAGCGCTATGGAATTTCATGTTTAAAAACCCCATCATTTGGGGAAAAAAGCACCATACCACAACTCTAATGAGTTACAACAAAACTTTAAACAAGGTTTGTGGCTGAGTTCCACTTGTCCATTGGAAAACTCAACTTGGTATACTAAGCCTTCACATTAATCTGAGAAACAAAAGACAGAATTAACTTGGCAGTTGCTTACATGACAGATAAATGTCAATGTTAATACGGTGAGTACTTTGATGTTCCTTTGAGTCAGCTCATGTCAACTTGATATATTCTATCATAAAAAGTTCAACTTACCTAACAGCAACCGACTGCAGTTCTGTGCACATTAGATGCTTTCTCTTCTTTGAAGGTTATCTTTCATATAGGAGAAGATATTCTAAAACATTTCTAATACTACAGAAAACAAAGTATATATTAAAATGTCTTTATTCTTTCACTAGATAATACCTTTTGACTCCAAACCTTGATATATTTCCTTTTTAAGTAGCCGATTTCATTGTCATTTTCATCATTCCCACAATAAAAATTGGAGTCCATCTTTTTCGGCAATTTGAAGCAGGCTTGATGCCAAAAGGAAATCTGGGAGATGATTTGTATCTGTTTCCAATTTCTGGGAGTGAGTTCACTGCATTTCTATTGCAACACAGTCTACTCCAGTATTTTCCAGAGTTAGTCATCTACATATTTTTGAACTTTTTAAAAGACCCCTAGAAGATGACAAGAGGGAGAGCAAGAAACAAAGATATTGTATTTTATTTTTTTGAGACAGGGTCTTGCTTTGACACCCAGGCTGGAGTCCCATGGCAAGATAGATCATGGCTCACTGCAGCCTTGACCTCCTGGGCTGAAGCCATCTTCCTACCTCAGACTCCTGAGTAGCTGGGACTGTAGGCATGTGCCCCCATGCCCTGCTGATTTTTTTTTTTTTTAAAAAGTGGAGATGAGGCCTTGCGAGGTTGCCCAGGTTGGTCTTGAATTCCTGAGCTGAAGCAGTCCTCCTGCCTTGGCCTTCCAAAGTGTTGGGATTACAGGTATGAGCCACTATGCCTGGCCTAACTTTTTTTTTTTTTTTTTTTTTTTGAGACAGAGTTTCACTCTTGTCACCCAGGCTGGGGTGCAATGGTGCAATCTCAGCTCACTGCAACCTCCTCCTCCCAGGTTCAAGCAATTCTCCTGCCTCAGCCTCCCGAGGCAGAGTAGCTGGGATAACAGGCACCCACCACCACGCCCAGCTAATTTTTGTATTTTTAGTAGAGATGGGGTTTCACCACATTGGCCAGGCTGGTCTCAAACTCCTGACCTCAGGTGATCCACCTGCCTCGGCCTCCCAAAGTGCTGGGATTACAGTCATGAGCCACTGTGCCTGGCCTTAAATATTTTAAAACTGCTTTTGCTGTAACTTTCTTGTTCATATATTTATGAATGAATTTCATTAGCTCATAATGATGGGTGATGCCTCTCATATGAAGAACAACTCATAGAAATATTATCATTGTAGCATCCAGCATGTATTATACTAATTGTGTTAAGTGCTTTATGTGTATTATTCAAACCTCATAACAGCCTAATGACATGATTACAATTTATTATCCCATTTTTATATACAAAACAGAAATTTATAGAAATTTAGTGTTTTTCTTTGAGTTACAGAATAGTAAACGATGAAGCTGTGGTTTTAAATTCTGGTATTCTAAGCCAACACAGTATAATAAAACAAAAGGCATTTAGTTAATTTATATACATTTATAGAGATGATTATAAATTATTCCACTCATTAGCTTTCTAAAAATATGAGCTGGGTTGCACTTTGGGAGGCAGAGGCAGGCGGATCACCTGATTTCGAGAGTTCGAGGCCAGCCGGGAGTTTAAGAAACCCCGTCTCTACTAACAACACAAAAATCAGCTGGGCGTGGTGGCGCATGCCTGTAATCCCAGCTACTCGGGAGGCTGAGGCAGGAGAATCGCTTGAACCCAGGAGGCGGAGGTTGCAGTGAGCCGAGATCGCACCATTGCACTCCAGCCTGGGCAACAAGAGTGAAACTCCGTCTTTTAAAAAAAAAAAAAAAAAAAATGAGCTAAGTTGGGAGAAGTGGAGAAACAGGAGAGCTATGCCTTCTCCACCATCACAGAAGCTAGAGGGGCTCCAGGGCCAAGATGCAGCCCCTGCTCTCTGCTCCCCCAGCTAACTAGTTTCAACAATCTGAAAATCTGCAGAGACGTTTGTACTCAAGAATGCTAAAAATCATACTATAATTTGATGTTTGATTGGTACTCTAATAAAAATCCTGAAGATAAAAGATTAAAGGGCCGGGCGCAGTGGCTCACATCTGTAATCCCAGCACTTTGGGAAGCTAAGGCGGACAGATCACGAGGTCAGGAGATCGAGACCATCCTGGCTAATGCAGTGAAACTCCGTCTCTACAAAATTAGCCGAGCGTGGTAGCGGGCGCCTGTAGTCCCAGCTACTCGGGAGGCTGAGGCAGGAGAATGGCGTGAACCCAGGAGGCGGAGCTTGCAGTGAGCCGAGATCGAGCCACTGCACTCCAGCCTGGGCGACAGAGCGAGACTCCGCCTCAAAAAAAAAAAAAAAAAATTAAAATGATTAAGTATCCTAAGGCATAAGAAATCTTACCAGGTTTTAAAAAATAAAGCATCTGTAACAGACACTGCAAGAAGAGTTTGTTTAGAGATCATTTCATATTCAGTAACCCAGATAAGTAGGTTATATTTGTGGTAAGATGCCATTTTCATTTGTCTTATTTGACTTTTTTTTTTTTTTTTTCGAGACGAAGTCTTGCTCTGTCACCCAGGCTGGAGTGCAGTGGTCGATCTCAGCTCACTGCAACCTCTGCCTCCTGGGTTCAAGCAATTCTTCTGCCTCAGCCTCCCGAGTAGCTGGGACTACAGGTGCGTACCACCAGGCCCAGCTAATTTTTGTATTTTTAGTAGAGACGGGGTTTCACCATGTTGGCCAGGCTGGTCTTGAACCCCTCACCTCATGATTCACCTGCCTCAACCTCCCAAAGTGCTGGGATTACAGGTGTGAGCCACCGTACCCAGCCTTATTTGACTTTTTAAAACACCTTTAGAAATGAGAGAAGCCTCCACTTGGAAGCAGAAGCAGAGTATAGGGTGTTTTTCTTCCGCCTGCAGTGGATTTCCCTCTTGGGAGTGGATTTTCTTCTGAGTCAGGATTCACTTTATTTAATTCACTAGAATATAAGAGCCTCACTTTATCATTCTTTACCTCAGTTGGTGCTAAAATAACAGGCAACTTCATAGCCATATGTATTAACTATATTTGCTTATTTTCTGTATTCTTGATGTTGTGGCATCTGGAGTCTCACTGGCCCTGGAGACACTGCCCCTCGGAGGGTTAGCTAATTCCTAGAAATCGCAAACTACTTCCCTGGGCACCTCTGGGAGTTCACATCTCATATACAACACAGCCAATCCAGAGCTCATGCTCCAGTGGACACCTCTGGGAGTGCACCTCTCATATACAACCCAACAAATCTATTTGTGTTTTTATTTATGTTTGTAAGATTTATGGGATACACGTGAAACTCTGTTATATGTATGTAATGTATAGTGATCAAGTCAGGGTATGTCGGGTATGTTTCACCTGAGTACAGTACATTTTTGTTTGACTAACATGACCCAACTCTTCTATCAGACTAAATTTATGTCTTCTATCTAATTGTATGTTTATACCTTTTAACCCACTTGACTTCATCCTCCCGTTTCCCCCTCACTCACCTTACCCAGTTTTTGTCATCTACCTTTCCATTCTCTACCTCTATTTAGTCCAATTGTTTACCTCCCACATGTAAATGAGAACATGCAATATTTTTCTTTCTGTGCCTGGCATATTTTACTTAAGATAATGACCTCCAGTTCCATCCATGTTGCTATGAATGACATTATTTCATTCTTTTTAATAACCAAATAGTATTCAATTGTGTACATACACCTCATTTTTTAATCTGTTCATCTGTTGATGGACATTGAGGTTGATCCTCTATATTTCTATTGTGAATAGTGCTGAAATAAACATGTGAGTGCATGTATTCCTTTGATATATTGATTTCTTTTTCCTCAGCTAGGTAGCCAGCAGTGGGATTGCTGGATTGAATGCTAAATCTGTTTTAGTTTTTCGAGAAATATCCATACTGTTTTCCACAGTAGTTATACTAGTTTACATTCTCCCAGTGTATAAAAGTTTTTTTTTCTCTGCATCATTGCCAACATCTGTTATTTTTTGTCTTTTTAATCATAGCCATTCCAAGTGGTAAGATATCTCATTGTGGTTTTGCTTTGCATTTCTGTGACAGTTAGTGATGTTGAGCATTTTTCCACATATCTGCTGGACATTTGTATGTCTTCTTCTGAGAAACATCTATTCATGTTATTTGCCCACTTAAAAAAAAATAAATAAATAAGGGACAGGGTATTGCTATGTTGCCCAGACTGCTTTTGAACTCCTGGGCTCAAAGGAACTCCTTGGCCTCCCAAAGTGCTAGGATTAAAGGTGTGAGCCACCATGCTCAGCCAACTTTGGCCACTTTATAAAGAGATTGTTTGCTTTTTCCTGTTTAGTTGCGTTCCTCATATATTCTGGATATTAGTCCCCTGTTGAATGAATAGTTTTCAAATGTTTTCTCCCATTCAACAGGTTGTCTCTTCATTTTGCTGATTCTTTTGCTGTGTAGAAGCTTTTTAGTTTAATTAATTCCCATTTGTCTATTTCTGTTTTTGTTGTATGTGCTTTTGAGGTCTTAGTCTTAAATTATTTGCCTAGGCCAATGTCCAGGAGAGGTTTCCCTAGGTTTTTGTCCAGTATTTTTGTAGTTTCAGATCTTATGTTTAAGTTTTTAATCCAACTTGACTTGGTTTTTGTATATGGTGAGAGATAGGTGTCCAGTTTTATTCTTTTCCATGTGGCTATCCAATTTTCCCAGCACCATTGATTGAAGGAGCTGTCCTTTTCCCAATATAAGCTCTTTTCGGCTTTGTCAAAGATCAGTTGGCTGTAAATGTATGTCTTTTTTTCTGGGTTCTCTATTCTGTTTCATTTGTCTGTGTGTCAATTTTTATATAAATACCATGCTGTTTTGGTTACTATATTGTTTTGGTAATATATTTTGAAGTCAGGTAATACGATACCTCCAAGCTTCATTCTTCTTGCTCAGAATTACATAGGTTATTTGGGCTCTTTTTTGGTTGCATGTGAATTTTAGGATTGTTTTAAATAATTCTATAAAAAATGAATTGGTATTTTAATAGGGATTGCATTGAATCTGTAGATTATTTTGGGCAATATGTTCATTTTAATTATATTAATTTTCCCAGTTCATGAGCATAGGATATTTTCCATTCATTTGTGTCATCTTCAATTTCTTTGAACAGTGTTTTATAGTTTTCTTCTTCTTTTTTTTTTTTTTGGAATGTCATTGTTGAGTAAATGTATAGTTTCCTTTATTATTATTATTATTATTATTATTATTATACTTTAAGTTCTAGGGTACATATGCACAATGTGCAAGTTTGTTACATATGTATACATGTGCCATGTTGGTGTGGTGCACCCATTAACTCATCATTTACATTAGGTGTATCTCCTAATGCTATCCCTCCCCCATACCCCTTCCCCATAATAGGACTCGGTGTGTGATGTTCCCCTTCCTGTGTCCAGGTGATCTCATTGTTCAATTCCCACCTATGAGTGAGAACATGCGGTATTTGGTTTTCTGTTCTTGCAATAGTTTGCTGAGAATGATGGTTTCCAGCTGCATCCATGTCCCTACAAAGGACATGAACTCATCCTTTTTTATGGCTGCATGGTATTTCATGGTGTATATGTGCCACATTTTCTTAATCCACTCTGTCACTGATGGACATTTAGGTTGATTTCAAGTCTTTGCTATTGTGAATAGTGCCGCAATAAACATACATGTGCATGTGTCTTTATAGCAGCATGACTTATAATCCTTTGGGTATATACCCAGTAATGGGATGGCTGGGTCAAATGGTATTTCTAGTTTTAGATCCTTGAGGAATCACCACACTGTTTTCCACAATGTTTGAACTAGTTTACAGTCCCACCAACAGTGTAAAAGTGTTCCTATTTCTCCACATCCTCTCCAGCACCTGTTGTTTCCTGATTTTTTAATGATTGCTATTCTAACTGGTGTGAGATAGTATCTCACTGTGGTTTTGATTTGCATTTCTCTGATGGTGAGTGATGATGAGCATTTTTTCATGTGTCCGTTGGCTGTATGAATGTCTTCTTTTGAGAAGTGTCTGTTCATATTCTCTGCCCACTTTTCGATGGGGTTGTTTGTTTTTTTCTTGTAAATTTGATTGAGTTCTTTATAGGTTCTGGATATTAGCCCTTTGTCAGATGAGTAGATTGCAAAACTTTTCTCCCATTCTGTAGGTTGCCTGTTCACTCTGATGGTAGTTTCTTTTGCTGTGCAGAAGCTCTTTAGTTTAATTAGATCCCATTTGTCAATTTTGGCTTTTGTGGCTGTTGCTTTTGGTGTTTTAGACATGAAGTCCTTGCTCATGCCTATGTCCTGAATGGTATTACCTAGGTTTTCTTCTAAGGTTTTTATGGTTTTAGGTCTAACATTTAAGTCTCCAATCCATCTTGAATTAATTTTCATATAAGGAATAAGGAAAGGATCCAGTTTCAGCTTCCTACTTATGGCTAGCCAGTTTTCCCAGCACCATTTATTAAATAGGGAATCCTTTCCCCATTTCTTGTTTTTGTCAGGTTAGTCAAAGATCAGATGGCTGTAGATGTGTGGTATTATTTCTGAGGGCTCTGTTCTGTTCCATTGGTCTATATCTCTGTTTTGGTACCAGTACCATGCTGTTTTGGTTACTGTAGCCTTGTAGTATAGTTTGAAGTCAGGTAGTGTGATGCCTCCAGCTTTGTTCTTTTGGCTTACAATTGTCTTGGCAATGTGGGGTCTTTTTTGGTTCCATGTGAACTTTAAAGCAGTTTTTTCCAATTCTGTGAAGAAAGTCATTGGTAGCTTGATGGGGATGGCATTGAATCTATAAATTACCTTGGGCAGTATGGCCATTTTCACTGTATTGATTCTTCCTATCCATGAGCATGGTATGTTCTTCCATTTGTTTGTATCCTCTTTTATTTCACTGAGCAGTGGTTTGTAGTTCTCCTTGAAGAGGTCCTTTACATCCCTTGTAAGTTGGATTCCTAGGTATTTTATTCTCTTTGAAGCTATTGTGAATGGGAGTTCATTCATGATTTGGCTCTCTGTTTGTCTGTTACTGGTGTATAAGAATGCTTGTGATTTTTGCACATTGATTTTGTATCCTGAGACTTTGCTGAAGTTGCTTATCAGTTTGAGGAGATTTTGGGCTGAGACAATGGGGTTTTCTAAATATACAATCATGTCATTTGCAAACAGGGACAATTTGACTTCTTCTTTTCCTAACTGAATACACTTTATTTCTTTCTCTTGCCTGATTGCCCTAGCCAGAACTTCCAACACTATGTTGAATAGGAGTGGTGAGAGAGGGCATCCCTGTCTTGTGCCAGTTTTCAAAGGGAAGGCTTCCAGTTTTTGCTCATTCAGTATGATACTGGCTGTGGGTTTGTCATAAACAGCTCTTGTTATTTTGAGATACATTCCATCAATACCGAATTTATTGAGAGTTTTTAGCATGAAGGGCTGTTGAATTTTGTCAAAGGCCTTTTCTGCATCTACTGAGATAATCATGTCATTTTTGTCTTCGGTTCTGTTTATATGCTGGATTACATTTATTGATTTGCATATGTTGAACAAGCCTTGCATCCCAGGGATGAAGCCCACTTGATCATGGTGGATCAGCTTTTTGATGTGCTGCTGGATTCGGTTTGCCAGTATTTTGTTGAGGATTTTTGCATCGATGTTCATCAGGGATATTGGTCTAAAATTCTCTTTTTTCGTTGTATCTCTGTCAGGCTTTGGTATCAGGATGATGTTGGCCTCGTAAAATGAGTTAGGGAGGATTCCCTCTTTTTCTATTGATTGGAATAGTTCAGAAGGATTGCTACCAACTCCTCCTTGTACCTGTGGTAGAATTCGGCTGTGAATCTGTCTGGTCCTGGACTTTTTTTGGTTGGTAGGCTATTAATTATTGCCTCAATTTCAAAGCCTGCTATTGGTCTATTCAGGGATTCAGCTTCTTCCTGGTTTAGTCTTGGGAGAGTGTAAGTGCCAGGAAATTATCCATTTCTTCTAAGTTTTCTAGTTTATTTGCGTAGAGGTGTTTATGGTATTCTCTGATGGTAGTTTGTATTTCGGTGGGGTTGGTGGTGATATCCCTTTTATCACTTTTTATTGCATCTATTTGATTCTTCTCTCTTTTCTTCTTTATTAGTCTTGCTAGTGGTCTATCAATTTTGTTGATCTTTTCAAAAAACCAGCTCCTGCATTCATTGATTTTTTGGAGGGTTTTTTGTGTCTCTATCTCCTTCAGTTCTGCTCTGATCTTAGTTATTTCTTGCCTTCTGCTAGCTTTTGAATGTATTTGCTCTTGCTTCTCTAGTTCTTTTAATTGTGATGCTAGGGTGTCAATTTTAGATCTTTCCTGCTTTCTCTTGTGGGCATTTAATGCTATAAATTTCCCTCTACACATTGCTTTAAATGTGTCCCAGAGATTCTGGTATGTTGTATCTTTGTTCTCATTGGTTTCAAAGAATCCCATATTTCTTGGAGGCTTTGTTCATTTCTTTTTACTCTTTTTTCTCTATACTTCTCCTCGCTTCATTTCATTCATTTGATCTTCAGTCGCTGATACTCTTTCTTCCAGATGATCGAATTGGTTACT
Organism: Theropithecus gelada; assembly: GCF_003255815.1. NCBI lineage: Eukaryota > Metazoa > Chordata > Mammalia > Primates > Cercopithecidae > Theropithecus > Theropithecus gelada. Next base: position 116,864,984 of record NC_037671.1, read on the forward strand.
GAAGCTTGTGCATTTGTCACATAGTTCTCGTGTTATGGTTTTCATCTCTATCAGTTCTTTTAAGGACTTCTCTACATTGGTTATTCTAGTTAGCCATTCGTCAAATCTTTTTTCAAGGTTTTCAGTTTCTTTGCACTGGTTATGTAGTTCCTCCTTTAGCTCTGAGAAGTTTGATCGACTGAAGCCTTCTTCTCTCAACTCATCAAAGTCATTCTCCATCCAACTTTGTTCCGTTGCTGGTGATGAGCTGCGTTCCTTTGGAGGGGGAGATGCGCTCTGATTTTTTGAATTTTCAGCTTTTCTGCACTGCTTTTTCCCCATCTTTGTGGTTTTATCTGCCTTCGGTCTTTGATGATGGTGACGTACTGATGGGGTTTTGGTGTGGGTGTCCTTTCTGTTTGTTAGTTTTCCTTCTAACAATCAGGACCCTCAGCTGTAGGTCTGCTGGAGTTTGCTTGAGGTCCACTCCAGACCCTGTTTGCCTGCGTATCAGCAGCGGAGGCTGTAGAAGATAGAATATTGCTGAACAGGGAGTGTTGCTGTCTGATTCCTGCTCTGGAAGCTTCGTCTCAGGGGTGTATCCTGCCATGTGAGGTGTGAGGTGTCGGTCTGCACCTAGTGGGGGATGTCTCCCAGTTAGGCTACTCAGGGGTCAGGGACCCACTTGAGCAGGCAGTCTGTCTGTTCTCAGATCTCAACCTCCATGCTGGGAGATCCACTGCTCTCTCCAAAGCTGTCAGATGGGGGCATTAACCTCTGCTGAGGTTTCTGCTGCTTTATGTTTAGCTATCTTATAGTTTTCTTTGTAGCGATATTTCACCTCCCTGGTTAAATTTATTTCTAGGTATTTTGGGTTTTTTTTTTTTAATTGTACATGGAATTACCTTCTTAATTTCTTTCTTGGCTAGATCATTATTGATATACAGGAACACTACTGATTTATGTGTGTTGATTTTGTGAACTGCAACTTTACTGAATTTATTTATTAAATCTAAGAGTTTTTTGGTGGAGTCTTTTAGCTTGCTCTACATATAAGATCATATCATCAACAAAGAGAGGTAGTTTGACTTCTTCTTTTCCAATTTGAATGCATTTTATTTCTTTCTCTTGCCTGATTCTTTTGGGTATGACTTCTAGTACTATGTTGAATAGGAGTGGTAAGTGTGGGCGTCCTTGTCTTGATCCAGTTCTTAGAAGAAAGGCTTTCAACTTTTTCTGAATTCAGTATAATGCTAGCTGTGGATTTGTTATATATGGCCTTTATTACTCTGAGGTATATTCCTTCTATGCCTAGTTTGTTGAGAGTTTTTCTGAAGAATGGATATCGAATTTTATTAAATGCTTTTTCTGTATCTATTGAGATGATCATATGGTTTTAGTCCTTCATTCTGTTGATGTGATGTATCACATTTATTGATTTGTATATGTTGTACCATCTTTGCATTCCAGGTATAAATCACATTTGATCATGGTGTATTAATTTTTGATATAATGCTGATTTGATTTGCTAGTATTTTCTTCTATGGATTCATCAGGGATATTGACCTGTAGTTTCCTTTTTTCTTGTCCTTGTTTGGTTTGATATGAAGGTGACACTGGCCTCATAGAATTAGTTAGGGAGGGCTGGGCATGGTGGCTCACTCCAGTAATCCCAGCACTTTGGGAGGCTGAGGTGGGTGGATCACGAGGTCAAGCATTCGAGACCAGCCTGGCCAACATGGTGAAACCCCGTCTCTACTAAAAAATACAAAAATTAGCTGGACCTGGTGGTGCACACGTGTAGTCCAAGCTACTCGGGAGGCTGAGGCAGGAAAATTGCTTGAACCCAGGATGTAGAGGTTGCAGTGAGCCGAAATCACGCCACTGCATTCCAGCCTGGGTGACAGAGTGAGACTCTGTCTCAAAAAACAAAAAAAAAGAATTAGAGAGGATTCCCTCCTTTTCAGTTTTTTTGGAGTCATTTCAGGAGGATTGACATTAGTTCTACTTTGTACACTTGAGCAAATTTGAATGTGAATCCATCTGATCCTAGGCTTTATATTGTTGAGAGATTTTTATTACTGATTCAATCTTCTTACTCATTATTAGTCTATTCAGGTTTTCTGTTTCTTTCTGATTCAGTCTTGGTAGATTGTAGTGTCCAAGAATTTATACATTTCCTGTAGGTTTTCCAGTTTGTCAGCATATAGTCATAAAAGTCTCTGATAATTTTTTTGTATTTCTGTGGCATCAATGGTAATATCTTCTTTCTCATTTTTGATTTTGTTTATTTGAGTATTCTTTTCTTGGCTGGTCTAGATAACAGTTTATCAATTTTGTTTATTTTTTTGAAGAACCGACTTTTTGTTTCATTGGTCCTTTGTAATTTTTTAGTCTTAAATTGATTTAGTTCTGCTCTGATCTTTATTTTTTCTTCTCATAATTTGGGAGTGTGATTTGTTCTTGCTTTTCTAGTTCCTTTAAGTGCATTATTAGGTTGTTTATTTGAAATCATTCTACTTTTTTTGTGTTTTTTATTGTCAATTACTTTAAAATTTTTTAAATTTTTAAATTTTTAATTTTAATAGTTTGTGGCAAACAAGTGGTATTTGGTTACATGGATAAGTTCTTTGGTGCTGATTTCTGAACTTTTGGTACACCTATAATCTGAGCAGTGTACACTGTACCTAATTATAGTCTTTTATTCCTCACCCCATTTCAACCTTCCCCCTGAGTCCCCAAAGTCCATTGGGTCATTCTTATGCCTTTGCATCCACATAGCTTAGCTCCCGCTTATAAGTGAAAACATACAATGTTTAGTTTTCCATTCCTGAGTTACTTCACTTAGAATAATGGTCTGCAACTCCTTCCAGGTTGCTGCAAATACTATTATTTTGTTTCTTTTTATGGTTGAGTAGTATTCTATGGTGTATATATATATATATATATATATTTTTCTTTTCTTTTCTTTTTTTTTTTTTTTTTGAGTCAGAGTCTCTCTCTGTCACCCAGGCTAGAGTGCAGTGGCATGATCTCAGCTCACTGCGACCTCTGCCTCTTAGGTTCGAGCAATTCTCCTGCCTCAGCCTCGCAAGTAGCTGGGATTATAGGTGAGTGCCACCACACCCAGCTAATTTTTTTTTTTTTTTGAGAGGGAGTCTCACTTTGTCACCCAGGCTGGAGTGCAGTGGCTTGATCTTGGCTCACTGCAAGCTCCGCCTCCCAGGTTCACGCCATTCTCCTGACTCAGCCTCCTGAGTACCTGGGACTACAGGCGCCCACCACCACACCCAGCTAATTTTTTGTATTTTTAGTAGAGATGGGGTTTTTCACCATGTTAGCCAGGATGGTCTCGATCTCCTGACCTTGTGATCCACCCACCTGGGCCTCCCAAAGTGCTGGGATTACAAGCGTGAGCCACTGCCCCCAGCCTAATTTTTGTATTTTTAATAGAGTTGGGGTTTCGCCATGTTGGTCAGGCTGGTCTCCAACTCCTGACCTCAGATGATCTGCCCGCCTCAGTTTCCCAAAGTGCTGCGATTATAGGCGTGAACCATTGCGCCCGGCCACTGCCACATTTTCTTTATCCACTCATTGATTGACAGACATTTGGGCTGGTTCCATAATTTTACAATTGTGAATTGTGCTGCTATAAACATGTGTGTGCAAGTCTCTTTTTCATGTAATGACTTCTTTTCGTCTAGGTGGAAACCCAAAAGTGGGACTGCTGCATCAAAATGGTAGATCTACTTTTAGTTCTTTCAGGAATCTCCATAATGTTTTCCATAGTGGTTGTACATTCCCGCCAGCAGTGTAGAAGTGTTCCCTTTTCACCGTATCCATGCCAATATCTTTTTTTTTTTTTAATTATGGCCATTCTTACAGGGGTAAAGTGGTATTGCATTGTGGTTTTGATTCTCATTTCCCTGATAGTTAGTGATGTTGAGCATTTTTTCATGTTTGTTGACCATTCGTATATCTTCTTTTGAGAATTGTCTATTCATGTCCTTAGCCTACTTTTCGATGAGAGTATTTGTTTTTTTCTTGCTGATTTGTTTGAGTTTGTTGCAGATTCTGGATATTAGTCCTTTGTTGGATGCATGGTTTGTGAAAATTTTTGTCCACTCTGTGGGTTGTCTGTTTACTGATTATTTCTTTTGCTGTGCAGAAACCTTTTAGTTTAATTAAGTCCCATCTATTTATCTTTTTTGTTGTTGTTGCATTTGCTTTTGGGTTCTTGGTCATGAAGTCTTTGCCTAAGCCAGTGTCTAGAAGAGTTTTTCTAATGTTATCTTCTAAAATTTTGATGGTTTCAGGTATTAGATTGAAGTCTTTGATACATCTTCAGTTGATTTTTAATAAGGTAGGACATGAGGATTCAGTTTCATTCTTCTACATGTTGCTTGCCAATTATCCCAGCACCATTTGTATGGTATTCTTTCCCCACTTTATGTTTTTGTTTGCTTTGTTGAAGATCAGTTGGCTGTTAGTTTTATTTCTGGGTTCTCTATTATGTTCCATTGGTCTATTTGCCTATTTTTATACCAGTAACGTGCTGTTTTGGTGACTATAGCCTTATAGTAGAGTTTGAAGTCAGGTAAAGAACAAAAAAGGTTGGGTGCAGTGGCTGACGCCTGTAATTCCAGCACTTTGGGAGGCCGAGGCAGGTGGATCACCTTAGGTTGGGAGTTCAAGACCAGCCTGACCAACAAGGAGAAACTCCATCTCTACTAAAAGTCAAAAAAATTAGCCGGGGGTAGTGACACATGTCTGTAATCCCAGCTACTTGGGAGGCTGAGGCGGGAGAATCGCTTGAACCCGGGAGGTGGAGGTTGCGGTGAGCCGAGATTGCGCCATTGCACTCCAGCCCGGGCAACAACAGCGAAACTCCATCTCAGAAACAAACAAACAAAAAAAATTGTTCTTTTTGCTTAGTCTCGCTTTGGCTATATGGGCTCTTTTTTGGTTCTATATGAATTTTAGGATTGTTTTTTCTAGTTCTGTGAAGATGATGATGGTATTTTGATGGGAATTGCATTGAATTTGTAGATTGCTTTTGGCAGTATAGTCATTTTCACAATACTGATTCTACCCATTCATGAGCATGGGATGTGTTTCCATTTGTTTGTGTCATCTGTGATTTCTTTCAGCAGTGTTTTGTAGTTTTCCTTGTAGAGGTCTTTCATCTCCTAGATTAGGTATATTCCTAAGTATTTTATTATTTTTTTGCAGCTATTGTAAAAGTGATTGAGTTCTCAGTTTGATTCTCAGCTTGATTGCTGTTGGTGTATAACAGTGTTACTGATTTGTGTACATTGATTTTGTATCCTGAAACTTTACTGAATTCATGTATCAGATGTAGTAACTTTTTCGATGAGTCTTTAGGGTTTTCTAGGTATATGATCATATCATTAGCAACCTGCAACAATTTGACTTCTTCTTTACAGATTTGGATTCACTTTATTCCTCTTGTCTGATCGCTCTGGCTAGGATTTCTAATACTGTGTTGAATAGAAGTGGTGAAAGTGGTCATCCTTGTCTTATTCCAGTTCTTAGGGGGAATGCTTTAAACTTTTCCTTGTTCAGTATAATGTTGGCTATGGGTTTATCATAGATGGTTGTTTTTTTATTTGAGAGGGTTTATCATAGATGGTTGTTTTTCTGTTTGTTTGTTTTTTGTTTTTGAGATGGAGTCTCACTCTGCTGCCCAGACTGGAGCACAGGGGCATGATATGGGTTCACTGCAACCTCTGCCTCCTGGGTTCCAGCAATTCTCCTGCCTCAGCCTCCCAAGTAGCTGGGATTATAGGCATCCACCACCACACCTGACAAATTTTTGTATTTTTAGTGCAGTGGGGGACTTTAATACTAACCGAGGTTGAAGCAGCAGTGAGCCCTGATCATCCCACTGCACTCCAGCCTGAACAGGAATGAGACCCTGTTCAAAAACTTTCTTTTTAAGAAAGAAAAAGAAAAGAAAACTGAAACCTTAGTTCAACCTAATTGCCTGATACTGTGTATATAACTCATATAATCTTTCCCTAGTAGAATCCTAAATTACAAGACTAGAGATAGTATTAAAGAGTAATGTTTGATAACATTCTGTATATCCTTAAGATAAATTACAAATCCAAAGAAAAAAGAGAGGGTTTGGAAAAAATCAAGCAATTTTTTTTTTTTTTTTTTTTTTGAGACAGAGTCTCACTCCATTACCCAGGCTAGAGTGCAGTGGCATGATCTCAGCTCACTGCAACCTCCACCTCCCGGGTTGAAGCAATTCTTATACCTAAGCCTCCCCAGTGGCTGGAATTACAGGCATATGCCACCACGCCCAGCTAATTTTTGTATTTTTAGTAGAAACGGAGTTTCACCATGTTGGCCAGGCTGGTCTCAAACTCCTGAGCTCAAGTGATCTGCCTGTCTTGGCCTCCCAAAGTGTTGGGATTACAGGCATGAGCCACTAATCAAGTAATTTTTAAAGAAGAATTTAAACTATTCAAACAGAATTAGAAAGTGACATAATAAACATGAGGTATGATTTCACATCAGTGCTTCCTATCACTTTTCTGTTGAATCCCAGTGTTCTCTCTTAGACAATCTTTTTGAAGTATGAATATCTACTTGCTATATGGTATGAAGTATGAATATCTACTTGCTATATGACCTATATGGTCACTAATGACCATATAGGGTATTGCCAGATTGTTTTGAAGAATCAGACTCCGGTATAGGCATTTGTTTTTTAATTTTTAATTTTTCAATCATCTCCCAACTCTGATAATTAAGGTATGGACATCTTAAACTCTAGATAGAATATCTTATTATTATTCAGTGTGTAATTTACACCATCTTTAAATTATGCTGTACTTAATTATATCCCTAAATATAAAATATTCTGCCGTCACAAGGAAAGTATCATTTCATTATATAGTTTATGTTTGTCATTATCTTATTGTCTCTAATGCTACAAATATTTAAATATGTTGAAGTGGTTTGTATAGTAGTTACATAGGTGAAAAGAAAGAGCTATATTATTTGCAATTCAACCAAATGTGAATGATAAGTTAGATTAAATCTGGAGAAAAGATTAGTACATTTTTGTTGCTTTCCAAACATTAACATCAAGGAGAGGGTTCAAGATGCCTGAGTAAATGCAGCTAGTATGCACCTCCTCTATGGAAAGGGACAAATATAGCAAGTAGATATTCATACTTCAAAAAGATTGTTTAAGAGAGAACACTGAGATTCAACAGAAAAGTGATAGGAAGCACTGAAAGCAGGGAAAGAGGCAGCTTGCTCAGCCAGGATTGGATGAGAAGTGGGAGAAGCTTCCAAACACAGGGAAAGGGTAAGAGAAAAACCCTCAGAGCTTCCTACTTCTGCCATCATCTTTTATAACATAGCTGCAGAACCACTCAAGCCATGCAGGTCTCAAGTCTAACAGGAAGGTGCTTAGAGATTGCACAGAGACACAGCTTCAAAGAGCAAACTCATACAAAGTCCCAGAGGCATCCAAGGCCAGAGTAGCTTCAGCTTGGTGCCATTTTCAGAGCCTCGCCTCTGGGGATTTGTATCTTGCCCTGGGGCCAGGCTGATGCTGACATTGCTGCCACCGGACTGAGAAGTGAGAGGGGAGGCCAGGCAGTCCTATGCAACCCTAGGACAAATCTCACCACTGCAGCTGCAGGCTGCTGTGGGCCAACGCCTGGGCAAACTGCACTGCCTACAGCTGCCTGCCTGCACTATTCCAGCTGAGACGGGTCCCACCCTCCCTGAGGGCAGGCCCACAGCACAGCTGCCACTGCCCACACCTGAGCATTCTGCCTGTGGCCTGTGGACCACTCTGCCTCTACTTATCACAAAAAGCACCTAAATTCACTACCAGCGGGCCAGAGTACAAGTTGGCCAGCCCAGTACCATTCCTCCAGTACTCAAGCATGCTATCCAGGGACCTGAAAATCACCCATCCCAATCTATGACCATTGACACCTGAATGGCCACTCCTGCGGGGGTCTAAGGTTGGGCTGACCCATCTTGCTGATACTTTCACAGCTGGCAGTGCTACCAGTGCAACTCAACCTGTCACAGCCCTCGCCAATACAAGCACAGACTGTTTGGGCCCCAGTGGGTTGCTCCACCACTGCTACTGCCATCAGTCATTTCCCAGCAGCTACCCACGAGCCCAAAACCTACCCAAACACCTGGATTGTCACTGTCGCTACCAGCATTTGAGCAAGCCACCTGGAGGCCCAAGAATTTGACCCACTTAACACTGGTACCAGTACAAACAGCTCTGGGGCTGCCCTTGCTAGAAACCTAGACATCCAAATACAAGAAACTCAAAGAACACCAGGAAATTCAACACAAAAAGATCACCACCTAGGCACATAGTTATTAGGTTATCTAAAGTCAAGAAGAAGGAAAGAATCTTTTTTTTTTTTTTTTTTTGAGACGGAGTCTCGCTCTGTCACCCACGCTGGAGTGCAGTGGCGCGATCTCGGCTCACTGCAAGCTCCACCTCCCAGGCCCACGCCATTCTCCTGCCTCAGTCTCCCGAGTAGCTGGAACCACAGGCGCCCGCCACCGTGCCTGGCTAATTTTTTGTATTTTTTTTTTTTTAGTACAGATGGGGTTTCACCGTGTTAGCCAGGATGGTCTCGATCTTCTGACCTTGTGATCCGCCTGCCTCGGCCTCCCAAAGTGCTGGGATTACAGGCGTGAGCCACCGCACCCAGCCAGAAGGAAAGAATCTTAAGAGCTGTGAGACAAAAGCATCAGGTAACCTATAAAGGAAGACCTATCAGATTAACAACAGTTTCTCAGCAGAGACCCTATAACCTATATGGGATTGGGGTCTTATCTTTAGCTTCCTTAAACAAAACAATTATCAGCCAAGAATTTTGTATCCAGCAAACTAAGCTTCACAAACAAAGATACAGTCTATTTCAGACAAACAAATGCTGAGAGAATTTGCCACTACCAAGCCAGCAGAAACTCTACAAGCTAGAAGGGACTGGTGGCTCTTCTGGTCCCAGAAGCCTCCAAACTAACCCTGGGGAATGATTTAACTGTTTAGACCCCACATCATGTGGCAGGACTACTGTACTCTAGAGAAAGGCTTTGGCTAACAGATAGCTGACCCCTTAAATATCAGGCCCTGCTGTTAGAGGGTTCCCACATCCAATTAAAGACTTGTTCTAGCCTAAATCCAGCCACCTTCCTCCCTGAGGAAACTGGGGAACCTGAACACAACTGTGAACAAGTCATAGTACAAATCTATGCAGCCAGGGAGGAACTCAGGGAAACTCCCCTAGAGAATTCAGACTGGACCCTCTTCACAGATGGAGCTCTTTTATAGAACAAGGGATCCGCAAGGCAGGATGCGCAGTAATCATTGACTACTTGCTCCAAGGAAGGAGGCAGCCATAATCCCCCTGGGAACATAACTCCATTGGCTTAAATATCAGGCCCTGTTGTTAGAGGGTTCCCACATCCAATTAAAGACTTGTTCTAGCCTAAATCCAGCCACTATTTGATTCTATTGAATTTGATTCTATTGAAAGTGTGTCTCTTCCTCCAGGCACAAGCGCTCAATTAGCTGAGCTAATAGCTCTTACAAGAGCAATTGAATTAAGCACAGGAAAGGTAGCTAATATTTACGCTGACTCCAAGTATGCTTTCCTAGTTCTCCATGCTCATGCGGCCATTTGGAAGGAAAGGAATTTTCTTTTCTGTTTTTTTTTTTGAGATGGACTTTTGCTTTTGTTGCTCATGCTGGAGTGCAGTGGCATGATCTCAGCTCACTATAACCTCTGCCTCCCAGGTTCAAACGATTCTCCTGCTTCAGCCTCCCAAGTAGCTGGGATTACAGGCACCTGCCACCATGCCCGGCTAATTTTTGTATTTTTCATAGAGACAGAGTTTCACTATGTTGGCCAGGCTGGTCTCAAACTCCTGACCTCATGATCCTCCTGCCTCAGACTCCCAAAGTGCTGGGATTACAGGCGTGAGCCACCATGCAGGGCCTGGAAAGGCATTTTCTTACCACCAATGGATCTCCTATAAAATATCACCAGGAAATTAATACATTACTATCCTCAGTTTTCCTTCCATGAGAAATTGTAGTAATACATTGTAGGGAACATCAAAAGGGAACAGATGAGGTAGCTGAAGGAAATAGATTAGCTGATCAGACAGCTAAGTCAGTGCCAAGAAAGCCTCAAGACATCAACACTTCAAACCCCTCTAGTCTGGGAAGGCTCCATAAGAGGAATTAAACCTCAGTACTCCCCTACAGAAGTAGAATGGGCCACTTCTCGAGGGTATACATTTCTGCCCTCAGGATGGTGACAGTCGGAGGATGGCAAGCTCCACTTGCCAGCCTCTAGCCAATGGAAAGTCCTTGAAGTCCTTCACCAAGCTTTTCACCTGGGAAAGGATAAGACATATCAATGTGCCCAGAGATTGTTTTCAGGAGATAACTTACTAAAAACAGTTAAGGAGGTTGTTAATGCTTGTGAAGTCTGTCTTAAAAATAATCCTGAACAGGCGACTCCTTCCTCCTCAACCCCAAAGAATAGGAGGCTATCCAGGGGAAGACTGCCAAATAGACTTCACCCACATGCTGAAGACAAAGGGCATCCAGTACCTGCTGGTATGGGCAGACACCTTCACTCACTGGGTAGAGGCATTCCCATGCCGCACAGAAAAAGCCTCTGAGGTAATAAAAGTGTTAGTTAATGAAATAACTCCCCGCTTTGGTCTACCTAGGTATCTTCGAAGTGACAATGGACCCTCGTTTAAGGCAGCTGTCACACAAGGGGTCTCAAAAGCACTTGGCATAGAATACCGTCTCCCCTGTGTTTGGAGATCCCATCCTCAGGAAAGGTAGAGAAAACTAATGACATGATCAAGAGACACCTCAGAAAATTATCCCAAGAAAATCACCTTCCTTGGATCACTCTTCTTCCTATGGCATTACTATGAATAAAAAACACCGCTTCAAAACTAGGTCTTAAGCCCTTTTGAGATGCTGTATGGACGACCTTTCTTTACCAATGATTTTCTATTAGATCAAGAAACCTCTGAGCTATTCAAACGTGTAACTTCTCTGTCTCACTTGCAACAGGTATTAGCACAATTAGCAAAGGCCCAACCCCAGGAAACTGGGCCACCTCTATTTAACCCAGGAGATTTGGTACTGGTGAAGGCTCTCCCTTCTCTCTCTTCCACCCTAAGCCCAAGCTGGGAAGGGCTTTACACCAATCTTTCAACTCCCTTGGCAATAAAAGTTACAGGAATCGACTTTTGGATACATCACACTCGAGTCAAAGCTGGAAAGCTGAGGGAGCAACCCGTGACAGCCCAGAGGAACGACCTGAATATCAATGCAAAGAAGTAGGAGACCGTAAGCTGAAAATCACAAAAGGTAAGTAATGGAGTAAGAACTACTCACCTTAGTCTCGCCTCTACCTCACCAAATCCTTTTTGCTGTTTCTACCTCTCCTTTTAAGCCAAATATTACTATATACTATAGCACCCTCACGGTGTAATATCGAACAGAGAATCTCAATTACTGTAGCATTTTGCTTAATTACTATCCTCACAGCAGGAATAATGGTTATTAACCAACAGTAAACATGAGCGTTTTACTATCACTGGGTCTGTTAGGACTTTTTATGGGACCTACTAATACATCACACCCTTTAGCTCCTACAATATCTGCCATGGTCCATTTCTGCAACAAGACTAATTGTTGGGTCTGTCCTAAGCGGTTTTCTCAGTTCAACAGCACTGAGGAAACTTACAATGACCTGGAATTCACAGTCTTAGGATTCCATTTGTTGGCTTTACTTTTAACCCTTAAAGACATATCAGGCATAAACGGAACATGGTATGAGAGCAGTTTCTTTCTTTCTTTTTTTTTTTCCCTGGAAGACGGAGTCTTGCTCTGTCACTCAGGCTGGACTGCAGTGGCGCGATCCTGGCTCACTGCAACTTCCACCTTCCGTGTTCAAGCAATTCTGCCTCAGCCTCCCCAGCAGCTGGGATTACAAGCATGCGCTACCACACCCAGCTATTTTTTTTTATTTTTAATTAGAGACGGGGTTTCACCATGTTGGCCAGGCTGGTCTCGAACTCCTGACCTCAGGTGATCGGCCCACCTCAGCCTCCCAAAGTGCTGGGATTACAGGCATGAGCCACCACGCCCAGCCATGAATATTGTGATGGCAGGCGTGGTGACACGCACCTGTAGTCCCAGCTACTCGGGAGGCTGAGGCAGGAGAATCACTTGAACCCAGGAGTGGGAGGTTGTAGTGAGCTGAGATCGCACCACTGCACTCCAGCCTGGATGACAGAGCGAGACTCCGTCTCAAAAAAAACCCCCTAAAACCGAAAAACAACATTCATTCATTCAACAAACATTTGCGCATTATGTACCACGCTGTCATAAGCATTAGGGATAGTGCTTTAAACAAAACAGACAAGATGGAATATCCTGGAACACACATTCTAGTAACAATAAACAAACATAAATTCGTAAATAGCATGCTAGATTGTAAAAAGTACTCTGGAGAAAAAGCTATATGGAGAAAAAGAAAAGTGTATGTGGTGTTAATTTTAATTATGGCAGCCATGGAGGGCCTCACTGACGGTGACGGAAGCCAAAGCGCCTGAAGGAGGTGAAGGGGAGCCATGCAAATAACTGGAGGAAGAGGTCCCTCAACCAAGGCAAGTGAAAAGGCCCTGGGGCAGGAGTATGTCAGCAGTGTTCAGGGAAGAGCAAACTGTCTAGTATAGCTTCAGGTGAATAAGATGGCCTAGGAAGATGGGGTAGGAGAGGATTTTGTAAGGCATTATAAAAGCTTTGGCTTGTTCGGCCAGGCGCGCTGGCTCACGCCTGTAATCCCAGCACTTCAGGAGGCCGAGGCGGGCGGATCACGAGGTCAGGAGATCCAGACCATTCTGGCTAACACGGTGAAACCCTGTCTCTACTAAAAATAAAAAAATTAGCCGGGCGTGGTGGCGGGTGCCTGTAGTCCCAGCTACTCGGGAGGCTGGATCGGCCCACTGCACTCCAGCCTCGGCGACAAAGCGAGACTCCGTCTCAAAAAAAAAAAAAGCTTTGGCTTTTCGTTAGATGTGAAGTTATTGGAGATAATGTGTAAAATGTCGTAAGAGAGAGTGACAGGCTTGCCCAGAAGAGAGTGTGGGGAATAAACTTGCGTGGCAAAATGTTAATTTTGGCCAGGCGCAGTGGCTCACGCCAGTAATCCCAGCACTTTGGGAGGCCAAGGCGGGAAGAGTTTGCATTCTTGAGCTCAGGAGTTCGAGGCCAGCCTGAGCAATATAGTGAGACCACCTCCCCCACCGCCATCTCTACAAAATAAAAGAACAAAATTAGCCGGGCGTGGTGGCGCGCGCCTGTGGTCACTTGGGAGGCTGGAGACAGGAGAATCGCTGGAGCCCGGGACGTGGACGTTGCAGTGAGCCGAGATCGCGCCATTGCACTCCAGCCTGGGCGACAGAGCGAGACCCTCTCTCAAAACAGAAAACAAAACAAAATGTTAGTTCTTAGAATCTGAAACTCCTAGTAGAGGCCAAAAGTTGTTTTGCGAAAAGGAGACTGACGAGGAAACCCGGAGGAGTCGGCCCAAATAGGTGGAGAGAAGACCCCGCCGCGGGCGCCCCCTGGTGGATAAAAGGGCCGCTCGGAGAGCGGCTCTGCTCCTGAGACAGACACAAACGGGGCACAAAACACTATACTGAGACCGTTCTGAGGGACAGGCTTCCGTAAAAAAACCCAAGGGCGGACCAGGGTTTTCAAAACCGCCGCGCCGGGGGCGGGACCAACCAGCACTTTAAGTCAGCTGGGCGGCCCGGTGCCCAAACGCCGGCCGGAAGGAACTGCCCGGAAGGGGGGGGAGGCGCCGGAGAGATGACGCAAGAGGGGTCGCGCAGAGGGTGACGTGTGGCGTAGAAGACGCCGACGGCCTGCGCCTGTCAGCCCCCCCGGGGTTTGTAGCAGAGGAGGAGCGGGCGCCATGGCGGTTCTGCTAGAGACCACTTTGGGCGACGTCGTCATCGACTTGTACACCGAGGAGCGGCCGCGTGGTGAGGCTTGAGCCCTACTCACCTGTCGCCGGGTCCCCCGAGCTTGTCCCCCTACTTTCCTTTCTCTGTGCAGTCCAGGGCAGAGATTGACTGGAGCTCGAGCTTCTGGGCTGCTGGTGCCCACGACTGGGCTATTTTATTAACCGGCCTTGGCTAGAAAAGTTTTTGTGACGAGAATTGTTTGAGCCTTGGCAGCCCCTCTCCCCTATCTTGTGCTGGCCAGTCCGGTGGAGGGTGCTTGCGGTCATTAATTGCATTTGGGGCGTGTGTGTGTGATTTGAGCTGCACATACAATACCCATAGCTTTTGTGCCTTTATTGTGTTTACTCATGAGAGGAACACAGCAACTTTGCTTGGTGTGTAATCGGTTAAATCTTGATGAAGGCAGTTAGGGTGTGATTGGTGCAGCGAGTGTGGGCATCCCACCTGGGTGGAGGAGGAAGAGGTTGTCTGGAGTGTGGACTGAGCCTTCGAGGCATTGGGCTAAGTCTTGGGCTTGACTTCTTGCCCCTGAGGGTCTGATTTTCCATCAGGGGAAATAGACACAGGAACCCATTTTAGTTTTATATGTGTTGTGGTGGAAGAATGTATAAGTTGCCATGGAAACCAGAGGAGGGCGTCTTCTTTGGTGGGGGTGGGAAAAAGCAAAGCTAGCAGAGACTCTATAGAACACTTGAACTAGGCCTTTCAAAGATGAATGGGAATGAGGGTTTTCTTAGCTTGGACTTTCTTTGTTTGGAATTTTCTGGAAACGGCAAGTAGTTTGGTGTGGCTGGAAGGACTGGTATGAGTCGTGGAACGGTAGACTCGAGTGTGGTCGGATACGCTTAGGTCAGGTCGTGAATAGTCTTGTGTGCCCTACTGATGATCAGAGTCCTTGAAGACTTTAAAAGCAGTATTGAGGCATGGCATACTTGTTTTGAGAAGATAATAGGCAGTAGTGTGGAGAAAGTATCAGAATCAGGAAGAAACTTAGACCAGAAGAGATTAGTTACAAACAGGGTCCTATTCACATGGAATGCAGAACCTATCAAAGAAGGTGAAATAAGTTGCAATATTGTACAATAACTACCTCCTGCTGTGCTCCACTTTCCACCGCGTGCAGCTATTCCTCCCTCTTCTCCACCTGGCAAAAACACTGCGAACTCTCCCGTACCATTTTTACCATTCTTTTGCTGTTCCTTCTAACCAGTATTCCTCTCCACTCTTGTCCTTCTGGCAAACTTACTGCTTTTTATCTAAATCTCAGATCAAGCGTCATCTCTTCTTTGAAGCTCTCCCTCCTTTCAAAGCAGAGTTACCTGAGGTTTCCTCTGCTCTGTCTTAGGTCTTTTATAAACCACATGACACGTTTTATTTTAACATTTACCTATTATCCTGGAGTTGTTTACAAGTCGTGTCCTCTCTCAAGAATGTAAACTCCACTGAGAGCAGGAACTATACCATAATTATCATCTCTATATCCTGAGTACCTAGTACAATGTCTGCTACTTTTAGGGCACACACTAGGGGTTCATTATAATGACTAATGGATATAAATGTGTTGTATTAGTGAGGACCCTTTGTGCAAGTGACAGAAACCCAACTCAAACTGGCTTAAACAAAGAAAATAATTGGTTGCCTTATAATACTGGGGTAAGCTTGGTTTTAAGGGTGGTCGAATCCAGTGTTTCGAATAATATTTAGGGAATTTTGTTTTTTATCCCTTGATTTTGCTTTTCTTTGAGTTCCTTTGATGGTCTGTCCGTGTAGAACAGCACCTGGCAAAATGAATGGGTCTCTTTCCCCAGAGCTGTGAGGAAATAAAGGGGCGGGTAGAGCTACCCCACCCAGTTAACAAGCAGTGGTTCTGCAAAGATAAGCGTGTAACACCAAAACATAAGTCCACCCCCTGTACATATTTGTAAGCATATGACTGGAGATCTGCTTACGTGTGTACCTGCTATATTTATACTCACTTATCAATCTATGATCAACATATCCAGACTTACCTACCTTCCTTCCATTCTTTCTTCCTTTTCTAACTTCTTGTTGTAGAAAATTTAAAACACAGATGTAGAGAGAATCATGTAAATGAACTCTCATGTCCACATGACCAGCTTTGTTTAATAGCTGTGAACACATAGCCAATCTTTCTTCATTTATAATACCCCCACTTCCAGTGCATCTGTTTAATCTGTAATTACTTCAGTACATACTTCTAAAATATAAGGTCTCTTTAAAAAAAACAAAAAAATGAAACTCTGAGCTTAAGTACCACATAAGTGACACATTAAGAAAAGAAAAAAAAAATTTGACAAGGAAAAGGAAAAATACTAAAGAGAAAAAGTTGTAAAAAAGGATAAAAAACAGAACCCCAAATCTCATCACACTTTGAAAAAACTAGCAATAATTTTTTAGTATCATTTAGTATCCACTTCCAGTGCATCCATTTAATCTGTAATTACTTCAGTACGTATTTCTAAAATATAAGGTCTCTTTAAAAAAACAAAAAAATGGAACTATGAGCTTAAGTACCACATAAGTGACAGGTTAAAAAAAGAAAAAAAAATTTGACAGGGAAAAGGGAAAAATCCTAAAGAGAAAAAGTTGTAAAAAAGGATAAAAAACAGAACCACAAATCTCATCACACTTTGAGAAAACTAGCAATAATTTTTTAGTATCATTTAAACTCATAAACTTTAAAAAAATTTAAATTAGGACCCAAAGTCCGTATATTGGTTAAAATGTCGCATATATGTTTAATCTATTGGTTCTCCCCTTTTTTTTTTCTTGAAAAAAATGTGAGAAAGAATCTGGGTGCTTTGTCTTGTAGAATTTCTCTTGTTTTGAATTCGACTGATTGTTTACTGGGTGCGTTAACATATTCCTGTGTCTTCTCTGTTTCCTATAAATTGTTCTTTAGCTTCAGAGCCTTGGTTAGATTCCAGTTTAATGTTTTTGGCAAGAATATTTCACATGAGATAGTGTGTTCTTTCAGCTGCATCACATTCAGGAGGCACTTGATGTCTGGTTGACTCTTTCTGTGATGTTAAAATTGGTCAGTGGATTAAGGCCTTGTTGCCCTTATAAATTGTTCCCATCAGATTTTGATGAAAGGCCTAAAGATTTTGGCAGCCATTGATGATCATTGCCTAAATCCATTATTTTTGTTTTCTAGTAAAAGGACCACTCCTATCTGTTAAACAGGAAGCCCAGAAATATATTCAAGAAAAACAACTGCAAGACTGATATTCAGCACTCTTGAACAGCTCAGCCCCATCTTATCACTCCAGTCTTTTAATCCTCTATTACTCTGTAATACCAGACTATTACAGAACTTTGGTCTTTTGGACCTCCCCTAAAACATTTAAATTTCCATTTCCAGGCCTTTTCATAGTCTTCCAAACCTAAAATGCTCACCCTTCACTCTCTGCTAGTCCAGTTCTTTTAATGCTTGCCTTAACCTTCCCTGAGGTTTTCTAATGTCCCTAGCCAGAAACAATCTTTTGAACTCTTGTGGAATTTTTAAAACTACTTTTTACCATTTTACTATTTAAGTGGCACACATGTTATTAATTAGATATGCCCAATATGTAACTAGTTGTGTTCAGATGTAAGGACCCTAATTTAATGTAAGCTTTTTGAGGGCAGGAATTGCCTCATATATCTTACTAAAGTCTGCCTGGTTTCTAACTTAGTGCCTTAAGAACTTGTTAATGTGTCTTTCCACGACTAGACTGTGAACTTTTTGAGAGCAGGGACCACGGTTTAATGGCATTTGTGATGGCAGTGTCAGGCATCTAGAAGGTACTCAGTAAATGTTTATTGGATAAGCAGATTAATTTATATGAGAAAGATCGTTCATAAGTGTATGGATTTTTATTAAGGGCTGTTTATTATTAAAGAAATGACCCGGGGTGTTTGACTTTTTCCTAATTGATATAATCTGTGTCCATTTTTATATATTCTGCTAGATCCTTTCCTATTACAATATGCTCTTTAAGTGTTCTTTTTTCTCATAATAAAATCAATCCATCAGTAAATGATTGCTTATCACAGGTAAGTGTCAGTTTTCTGTATTAGCCCAGATGCCCCAAAAGTCCTATGAAAGAAAGAAAAACGTAATTTAAAATGTTTTTTTTTTTTTTTTCCTAGACTTATTGCCCTTTTATTTCATTTTATTTTGAGACGGAGTCTCACTCTGTTGCCCAGGCCGGAGTGCAGTGGTGTGATCTTGGCTCACTGCAACCTCCAACTCCTGGGTTCGAGTGATTATCCTGCCTCAGCCTCCGTAGTAGCTGGGATTATAAGTGCCCGCCACCATGCCTGGCTAGTTTTTTTGGTATTTTTAGTTGAGACAGGGTTTCACCATATTGGCCAGGCTCGTCTCAGACTCCTGAACTCAAGTGATCCACCCACCTTGGCCTCCCAAAGTGCTGGGATTGCTGGTGTGAGCCACGGCGCCCGGCCTAGTGCCCTTTTTTATAGCTTTGGACATTTGACTTTTGTTTTCTTTTAATGGTAATTTAGAAATTACATTTTACTGTGGTTTTACTTATTTAAAAATGTATTTGAGGATTACTGTGATAAGTTTGGTATTTACTTTTCTTTCAGCCTGCTTGAATTTCTTGAAATTGTGCAAAATAAAATATTACAATTATTGCCTTATTCACAATGTACAGGTGAGTTGGTAGATATTAGTCTTTTCCTTTGTTATTGGAACTATCTAACAAACTCTGTGAATTAACAAAGAATCCTACATATTACAGAGGGATTTTATCATACAAACTGGCGATCCTACAGGGACTGGCCGTGGAGGAGAGTCTATTTTTGGGTAAGTTGTTTTATTTATTTATTTATTTATTTATTACCTCTGGAAGGGCAGAACAAATTCTTTTGTTCTTAAATGAGGAAAAATATAATTGCTTATGCTTCAATCTGCATTTTAAAATATGGTTTAAATTTAGATTTTTTTCTCCCAAGTTCTCTAAATGTCTAGAAAAAAAGTAATATTTTGAATCCTGTTGGCATTTCTGTAAAGAAGTAATTGGTAACCCTGTGTGTTACTAGTACTTCTATATTACATTTTGAGAGTACTTAAACATTTTATAACCTTGTATGTTTTTTCAGCCAACTGTATGGTGATCAAGCAAGCTTTTTTGAGGCAGAAAAAGTCCCAAGAATTAAGCACAAGAAGAAAGGCACAGTGTCCATGGTGAATAATGGCAGTGATCAACATGGATCTCAGGTTAGGAAATGAGTAAGAATATGAGGTTTGCTTAGAAATGAAGGACTGGAAGGAGCTCCCCACAGAGTTATTTTTTAAACTATCCAGTGAGGCTTGAGGGTTTCAGTCAGAAATATTTGTTAGGGAAAAAAATGCACTTTTTCTATGTTAAAAAAATATTATTCTTTTAAATATAAAGCATTCCCATTGTGAAGAATTGAGAAAATACAGAAAAGTACAAAGAAAAACATTACCTACAACTCCACCATCCATGATTATCACTGTTCACATTTGTGGCTCATTTTTCAGTATTTCTTTTTATTTTATTTATTTATTTTTTTATTTATTTTATGAGATGGAGTCTCACTCTGTCACCCATGCTGGAGTGTGATGACACAATCTCAGCTCACTGCAACCTCTGCCTCCCGGGTTCAAGCAATTCTCCTGCCTCGGCCTCCCGAGTAGCTGGGATTACATGCGCCTGCCACAACACCTGGCTAATTTTTGTATTTTTAGTAGAGGTGGGGTTTCACCACATTAGCCACGATGATCTTAATCACTTAACCTCATAATGCACTCGCCTTGGCCTCCCAAAGTGCTGGGATCACAGGCGTGAGCCACCGTGCCTGGCCATTTTTCAGTATTTCTTACTTTTTAAAGATATTATGTAGAGTACCTTCTTTTCATTGCCTTGTTTAATTCTCCCAAGAACCCTGTTAGAGTAGGTACTTTTATTTTCTACTGTATACACATGAATTTGAGTTACGACTTGTCCAAGTATTTAATTTAATTTAATTTATTTGTTTTGAGACAGAGTCTCGCTCTGTCAGCAAGGCTGGAGTGCAGTGGCGCGATCTCGGCTCACTGCAACCTCCGCCTCTCAGGTTCAAGTGATTCTCCTGCCTCAGCCTCCCTAGTAGCTGGGATTACAAGTGCCTGCCACCAGGCCCAGGTACTTTTTGTATTTTTAGTAGAGATGGGGTTTTGCCATGTTGGCTAGGCTGGTCTCAAACTCCTGACCCCAGATGATCCACCTGCCTCGGCCTCCCAAAATGCTGGGATTACAGGTGTGAGCCACTGTGGCCGACCAAAAAATACTTTATTACTAAAAAATGCTTCTGATCGTGTGAGTCTTCAGTAACTCATAATCTTTTCACTGGTGAAGGGTCTTGCCTTGATGTTGATGGCCATTGACTAATCAGGGTGGTGATTGCTGAAGGTTGGTGTGACTGTGACAGCTTCTCAAAATAAGACAACTGACTGGCACGGTGGCATACATCTGTAATCCCAGTACTTTGCAGGGGCAAGGCAGGCAGATCAATTGAGCTCAGGATTTCGAGACCGGCCTAGGAAACATGGTGAAAACCCCATCTCCACAAAAAAATACAAAAATTAACTGGGCATAGTGGTATAGGCTGTAGTTCCTGCTTTTTGGGAAGCTGAGGTGGGAGGATCACTGGAGCCCGGGAGGTCAAGGGTGCAGTGAGCTGTGATTGCACCACTGCACTCCAGCTTGGGTGACAGTGAGACCTTGTCTTGCAAATAAATAAGTAAGACAGTAGAAGTTTGCCATGTTGATGGACTCTTCCTTTCATGAAACATTTCTGTGTATCATACGATGCTGTTTGATAGCATTTAGTAGAATTCTTTTAAGATTGAAGTCAATCCTCTCAAACCCTGCTACTACCATATCAGCCAAGTTTATGTAATATCCTAAATCTTTTGTTGTTGTTTCAACAATGATCATAGCATCTTCACCAGGAGAAGATTCCATCTCAGTAAATCACTTGGCTGGTTGCGGTGGCTCAGGCCTGTAATCCCAGCATTTTGGGAGGCTGAAGCCGGCACATCACCTGAGGTCAGGAGTTTGAGACCAGCCTGACCAATATAGTGAAACCCTGTCTCTACTGAAAATACAAAAATTAGCTGGGCGTGGTGGCAGGTGCCAGTAGTCCCAGCTACTTGGGAGGCTGAGACAGGAGAATTGCTTGAACCTGGGAGGCGTGGGTTGCAGTGAGCCGACATTGCACCACTGCACTCCAGCCTGAGCAATGCGGCAAGTCTGTGTCAAACAAAGAAAAAAAGGGAAGAAAACCACTCTGCTTATCCTTAAGAAGCAGCTCCATATCTGGTCGTGTTTGATCATGAGATTGCAGCATTCAGTCCCATCTTCAGGCTCTACTTCTAATTCTCATTCTCTTGCAATTTCTACCACATTTGCAGTTACTTCCTTCACTGAAGTCTTGAGCCACTCAAAGTCATCCATGAGGGTTGGAATCGACTTCTTCCAAACTTCTGTTAATATTGGTATTTTGACCTCCTCCCACAAATCACGAATGTTCTTAATGACATCGAGAATGGTGAATCTTTTTCAGAAGGTTTTCAATCTACTTGCCCGTATCCATCAGAGGAATCACCGTCTGTGGCAGCTATAGCCTTATAAAATGTGTTTTTTAATTTTTATTTTTATTTTTAGAGATGGGGCCTCACTACCTTGCTCAAGTGATCCTTCTGTCTCAGCCTCCTGAGTAGCTGGGACTATAGGTACACGCCACATGCCAGGCTGTATTTCTTAAATGATAATACTTGAAAGTTGAAATTACTCTTTGATCTATGGCTCCTTAATGACTGTTATATTAGCAGGCATGAAAACAGAATTTTTATTTTTTGAGACAGTCTCACTCTGTCACCCAGGCTGGAGTACAGTGGTGTAGTCTCACCTCACTGCAACCTCTGCCTCCCAGGTTCAAATGATTCTCTTGCCTCAGCCTCCTGAGTAGCTGGGATTATAGGCATGTACCACCATGCCTGGCTATTTTTTTGTATTTATAATAGAGATGGGTTTTCACCATGTTGACCATGTGGGCCAGGCTGGTCTTGAACTGCTGTCCTCAAGTGATCCGCCTGCGTCAGCCTCCCAAAGTACTGGGTTTACAGGTGTGAGCCACTGTGCACAGCTGAAAACAATATTAATTTCCTTTTGTACGTCATATCCATCAGAGCTCCTGGGTGACCCAGAGTATTGTCAGTGAGCAGTAACATTTTAAAAGGATTTCTTATTAAAAGTGCAGTAATATTAAAAAGGATCTTTGTTCTGAGCAGCAGGTCTCAACAGTGATCTTAAAATATTTGATAAAACCTGCTGTAAACAGATGTGCTGTCATCCAAGCTTTGTTGTTTCATTTCTAGAGCACAGGCAGAATAGATTTAGCATCATTCTTAAGGGCCCCAGGATTTTTGGTATAGTCAATGAGCATTGGTTTCAACTTAAAGTCACTAGCTGGATTAGCCTGTAACAGAAGAGTCAGCTTGTCCTTTGAAGCTTTGAAGCTAGGCATTGACTTTTCCTCTCTAGCTATGAAAGTCCTAAGTGGCATCACCTTCCAATATAAGACTGTTTCATCTACATGGAAAATTTGTTATTTCATGTAGTCATCTTCATCAGTGATCTTAGCTAGATCTTCCAGATAACTTGCTGCATGCTGCAGCTTCTTTTTTTATTTTTTTTTGTGACAGAGTCTCACTCTGTCGCCCAGGCTGGAGTGCAGTGGCGTGATCTTGACTCTGCAACCATCGCCTCCCGGGTTCAAGCAATTTTCCTCCCTCAGCCTCCTGAGTAGCTGGGATTACAGGTGCATGCCACCATGCCTGGCTAACTTTTGCATTTTTAGTAGAGGCGGAGTTTCACCATGTTGGTCAGGCTGGTCTTGAACTCCTGACTTGTGATCCACCTGCCTCGGCCTCCCAAAGTGCTGAGATTACACAGGCATGAACCACTGCACCTGGCCACTTGCTGTAGCTTCTGTGTCAGCACTTACTGCTTCACCTTGCACTTTTAAATTATGGAGACAACTTCTTTCCTTAAACTTCTCTCTCTTTTTTTTTTTTTTTTGAGACGAAGTAATTCACTGCACCTGGCCTCTTTCCTTAAACTTCATGAACTAACCTCTGCTAGCTTCAGACTTTCTTTTGCAGCTACCTCCCTCTCTCAGCCTTTATAGAATTGAAGAAAGTTAGGGCTTGTTTGAAATTAGACTTTAGCTTAAGGGATCGTTGTGGCTGGTTTGACCTATGTAGATTATTAAAACTTTCTTCATGTCATCAGTAAGCCTGTTTCATTTTCTTTTCATTCATGGAATAGCACTTCTAATTTTCTTCAAGAACTTTTCCTTTGCATTTACAACTCAGCTATTGTTTGGTACAAGAGGCCTAGCTTTCGGCTTATCTTGGCTTTCAACATGCCTTTCTCACTATGCTTAGTCCTTTTTAGCTTTTGATTTAAAGTGAGAGATGTGCCACTCTTCCTTTTACTTGAACACTTATAGGGTTAATTGACCTAATTTCAATATTGTTGTGTCTTGGGGAATAGGGAGCACTGAGAGGGAGAAAGATGGGAATGGCTGGTTGGTGGATTAGTCAGAACACATACAACATTTATGGATTAAGTTCATCATCTTACATGGGCACAGTTTGTGGTGCCCCAAAACAATTATAGTAGTAAGATCAAAGATTACAGATCGTAATAACAGATATAATAGTAATGAAAAAGTTTGAAATCTTGTGAGAATTACCAAAACCTGAACCAGAAACATGAAGTGAGCATATGCTGTTGGGAAAATGGCACCAGTAGACTTAATACACGGTTGCCAGAAATCCTTAATTGTAAAAAATGCAGTATCTGCAAAGCGCAATAAGATGAGTTATGCCAGTATAAGCTTTGTACTTTTTACTTAGTTCTAGTAATAAGTGTCTAAGAATTGGTGCAGTAAATGTGGACTCTTAACTTTTGTGTATTTTTTTGTCAGTCTGTAACTGATTTCAGTTTGAGTTATGTATTATTTTTATGGTATTTATTATGTGTCCTTCTGTATAGTTTCTTATCACTACAGGAGAAAATCTAGATTACCTTGATGGTGTCCATACAGTGTTTGGTGAGGTGACAGAAGGCATGGACATAATTAAGAAAATTAATGAGACCTTTGTTGACAAGGACTTTGTACCATATCAGGATATCAGGTGTGGTTACAATTTACTATCTGAATATACTAGAATGTTTTAATATTGAGATGTTTGACACGTGGATAGGAACGGTATGCATAGGACTGGTTTATGGATAATTCTAATCCCAAAAGTTGAATTAATATAAGACTGTAAGAATCTTTATACTAAAAAGGACCTTCTGTACTTTTATACTTGTACTAATTATTTATTTATAATTATGTTTGGAGGAATTACATTATTATTTTTATTTATTTTTTTTTTGAGATGAAGTCTCTCTCTGTCGCCCAGGCTGGAGTGCAGTGGCGTGATCTTGACTGACTGCAAGCTCTGCCTCCCAGGTTCACACCATTCTCCTGCCTCAGCCTCCCAAATAGCTAGGACTACAGGTGTCTGCCACCATGCCCAGCAAATTTTTTGTATTTTTAGTAGAGACGGGGTTTCACTGTGTTAGCCAGGATGGTCTTGATGTCCTGACCTCGTGATCCACCCACCTCGGCCTCCCAAAGTGCTGGGATTACAGGCATGAGCCTTTGTACCTAGCTGGAGGAATTATTAATGCTTTAATTTAGTTTCTTAATTGAGAAATAGGGCAAAAATACTAATATTTAGACAGTTATATTAGTTTACATCTTAAAGTAATGCAGGGTAATAAATATGGTATCACTCAATGTAAAACAGCAACACTCACTGTGAAAGTATATCTAGGTTAGTAATATCCATGTGCAATATGGGTTTTTTTTGGCCTTAGAGATAATCAAGTAATTTGTTGTAATCTATTAAAATAAATTATGGATTCTGAAATAACTTAAATGTAACATTTTATTTGGATTTATTTTGTAAGGATAAATCATACAGTGATTTTAGATGATCCATTTGATGACCCTCCTGATTTATTAATCCCTGATCGATCACCAGAACCTACAAGGGAACAATTAGATGTAAGTAAAGCCCTCTTGTGATTAAATGTACATTCATATTAATGATTTGTATGGATTTATCTTTTTCATCTATTAAAGTTAATTTTTTCAGAATTATTATCTTGCCTAATTGTATTAGAACAAGTTGAGTTTTTTCTTTTGCACAGAGATACTCATTTTTCTAGCTGTCTTCTCATTTCCCTAATTTCCTTTCTTCAGTTTCTTTTCTACTGAGACAACCTTAGCTCTAGAAGCTTACATAAACAACTTGGGAAAGTGTTTTTCTTATCATCTAACTCTAGGAGTTTTCGAGGCCAAATTAAACTATTATCTTGTGAGGTAATTTTTCAACTGGGGATACTCTGGAGCCAGGCTAGAACCCAGAAATTTCTGTGAAACAGCACAGACTTTTCCCCCACATGTTTTAAGGTTTATGTGGCTTCCTCAAAGCTGAATTTGTCTTTATGGTTGGGGTTGGTTATTCTGAAATCATTTCTCTTCATTCAGCAGTTAGAATTGGAAAATAAATAGTGTCCATATAGGTATTTATTTGTATTTATTTATTTTTTTGAGATGGAGTCTCACTCTGTCACCCAGGCTGGAGTGTATGGTAGCATCTCAGCTCATTGCAGCCTCCTCCTTCCTTGTTCAAGCAATTCTTGTGCCTCAGCCTCTTGAGTTGCTGGGATTATAGGTGCATGCCACCATGCCTGGCTAATTTTTGTATTTTTAGTAGAGACAGGGTTTCACTGTGTTGGCCAGGCTGGTCTCGAACTCCTGACCTCAAGTGATCCAACCGGCTCAGCCTCCCAAAGTGCTGGGATTACAAGCATGAGCCACCATGCCTGGCCTATTTTGATTTTAACAGAAGCCCACTTTGGCTTATATTTTAGAATTAATATAAATCAATTTTTGAAGGTTCATAAGTTTGTCTCAGTTGCTGTTCAATTAATTATTTAAAAGTTTTTTTTTAGAGACAGGATCTTACTCCGTCACCCAGCTGGAGTGCAGTGGTGTGATTGTAGCTCACTGCAACCTTGATCAGTTACTGTTTTAGCATGTTTGATATACCTAAGAATAAAGTATGTCTTCTATGTGTCTCAGATTTTTTTTATTCTTTAAATATATACGTCAGTAACTTCTGTCTTACAGAGTGGTCGAATAGGAGCAGATGAAGAAATTGATGATTTCAAAGGAAGATCAGCTGAGGAAGTAGAAGAAATAAAGGCAGAAAAAGAGGCTAAAACTCAGGCTATACTTTTAGAGATGGTAAGATAATTATCTTTGTTCAAATTGTTCTGTAATATATCTAATAATACTTATTGAGTGTTTATTTCTGGCTCTTCGGTGGTCTTAAAGTACTAAAAATTGAGTTATGATTTTTTTCTAGTTTAAATTTGATACAGCATAATAATGCATGTGAAAATAAATTTGGCTCTACTGTCAATATAGTGCTAAGTTCCTTTTTAAACAGTGGAAAATGGATCTCTAACTTATTAATTGAATTTTGGTTGTTTAATATTCATCTCATTTTTAAAGAGTGGGCTGAATTTTATGTATATTAAAGAAGAGTTCTTCATTGTACCACTCAAGATTAAACAGAATGCTAGTTGTAGGGCAAAATAATAGGTAGACAATGAGCACTCTAAAATACACTGTTTCTGTGTATTACTAACAATGTGAAGTCATTTGGGGAATAATAATTCAGTAGATGATTAATTGACCTATTTGGTGTTATTTTCCGTTTCTTTTTTTTTGAGACGGAGTCTTGCTCTGTCGCCCAGGCTGGAGTGTAGTGGCGTGATTTCGACTCACTGCAAGCTCCACCTCCCGGGTTCACGCTATTCTCCTGCCTCAGCCTCCTGAGTAGCTGGGACTACAGACACCCACCACCATGCCCGGCTAATTTTTTTGTATTTTTAGTAAAGACGGGGTTTCACTGTGTTAGCCAGGATGGTCTCGATCCCCTGACCTCGTGATCCACCTGCTTCAGCCTCCCAGAGTGCTGGGATTACAGGCCTGAGCCATCGGGCCCGGCCCATTTCTTATTTTTGTAGAATAGGCATACCTGTCATATCATAAATAATAAATATTTGAATGAATGGATAACAAAGTTACTATTTAATATAATAGAACTTTCAGATTTGTAGTCTGCTTTAAAATTTATTTAATTATTATTTTACAGAGACAAGGTCTCACTCTGTTGCTCAGGCTGGAGTACAGTGGTGTATGATCATAGCTGGCTGCAGCCTCCAACTCCTCAGCTCAAGCAATGCCCCTGCCTCAACCTCCTGAGTTGCTGAGACCACAGTTGCACACCACCATGCCCTGCTAATTTAAAAATTTTTTGTAGAGACAGGATCTCCCTATGTTGGCCAGTCTTAAGCTTATATTACCATCAGCTGTCTAAATGAACAAATAGTAAAGGCTATATAGTTCAAGAAAGCTTTGCTGAAATTTAAAAAATTAATTGAAAATACACATTTTAATGAGTACACTGTGTATCTCACAGTATTGACCCTGAACACCCAACACCAAGACAAATTCTAAGAGAATTACTACACTTGAAAGATACGTTGAGCAACTGGGCAGAAAGAATAAGTTACTTATAAGGGAATGAATTTAGATTGTTATCAGACTTTTCAACAGCAACACTTTGGAAGTTTATGCCAGAAGAAAATGGATTAACATACTTTTAAAAACTTTTTGTTTTCAGATAATTTCAAATTTATGGAAAAAAGTACATAGAACTTCTATATACCTTTTACCCACATTCACCAATTTTTAACATTTTGCTACATCTGTTTTATGATTCTCTCTTTTTCTCTCTCTCTGATTATACAAGCACATAAACACATTTTTTTTCTGGCCTATTTGACAGTAGGTTGCCTGTTATTTCCCTTTACCTCTTAATCAGTGTGTATTTCCTAAGAGCAACAGTATTCAATGTGTGTAACAATATGTACTTATTCACAGTGTAGTTATCAAAATGAGAAAATTTAGAAGTGAGAGAAATTACAGTTTATAGGGCTGGGCGCCGTGGCTCACGCCTGTAATCCCAGCACTTTGGGAGGCTGAGGCGGGTGGATCATGAGGTCAGGAGTTTGAGACCAGTCTGACCAACATGGTGAAACTCCATCTCTATTAAAAATACAAAAATTAGCTGGGCATGGAGGTGCGCACCTGTAATCCCAGATACTCGGGAGACAGAGGCAGGAGAATCGCTTGAACCCAGGAGGTGGAGCTTGCAGTGAGCCAAGATCGTGCCATTGCACTACATCCTGGGCAACAGGACGAGACTCCGTCTCCAAAAAAAAAAAGAAATTACAGTTTATATTCGTTTTGCCAGTTGTTTTAACAATATATTTCATAATTGTTTCCTCCTCCAGACTAGAATCCAGCTCATGACTTATCATCTGTTGCATTTTATAGAATATTTTCCTACATTATCAGTGCCTCATGGATTCCTTTTTTGGTTTTGTTTTTAATAAATAGACAATTTATAGAACAATTTTAGGATTATAGAAAAATTGAACAGAAAATACAGAGAGTTTCTATATACTGGCACCCTCTTTTCCCAGTCTTGCATTATTGTGATACATTTGTTAACAATTGATGAGCCAATATTGATACATTATTAACTAAAATCCATGGTTTACATTAGAATTCAAGCTTTGTGTTGTACATTCTGTGAAACTGACAAATGTACGATAGCATATATCTACACTTACAGGATCACACAGGGTAGTTTCACTGTCTAAAAAATCCCCTGGGCTCCACCTGTTCATCCCCACCCCCGATACCCAGTTCTTGGCAACTACTGATGTTTTTACTGTCTATACAGTTTTGGCATTTTCAAGATGTCATGTAGTTGGAATTATAGCGTATGTAGCCTTTTCAGACTGTCTTCTTTTACTTAACAATATGCATTTAAGGTTCCACTGTGCATTTTTTCTTTCTTCCCTTTCCCCTTCCCTTTCTCCTTTCCTTTCTTTTCTTTCCCTCCTATTTTTTTTGTGACGGAGTCTCACTCATGTCACCAGTCTGGAGTGCAGTGGCGTGATCTCGGCTCACTGCAACCTCCGCCTCCCGGGTTCAAGAGATTCTCCTGCCTCAGCCTCCTGAGTAGCTGGGACTACAGGCACGCGCCACCATGCCTGGCTAATTTTTTTGTATTTTTAGTAGAGACGAGGTTTCACCATGTTAGCCAGGATGGTCTCGATCTCTTGACCTCGTGATCTGCCCGCCTTGGCCTCCCAAAGTGTTGGGATTACAAGTATGAGCCATCGCGCCCGGCCCCCCCCCTTTTTTTTTTTAATTTGAGACAGGTTCTCGCTGTGTTGCACTGACAGTGGCACAATAAAGGCTCATTGCACCCTGACCTCCCGGGCTCAAGTAATCCTCCTACCTCAGCCTCACAAGTAACTGGGACCACAGGTGTGTTCTACCATGCCTGGCTAATTTTATTTTTTGTAGAGACAGGGTCTCACTATGTTGCCGAGCCTGGGATTTCATTCCTTTTTTTTTTTTTTTTTGAGACAAGGTCTCTCTCTGTCACCCAGGCTGGAGTGCGGTAGTGCTATCATAGCTCACTATAATCTTGAACTTCTGAGCTTGAGCAGTTTTCCTGCCTCAGCCTCTTGAGTAGCTGGGACTATAGGCACACGCCACCACACCTAGCTAATTTTTAAATTTTTTTGTAGAGATGGAGTCTTACCCATGTTGCTCAGGCTGATCCCAAACTCGTAGGTTCAAGTGATCCTCCTGCCTTGGCCTCCCAAAGTGTTGGGATTACAGGTGTGAGCCACCATGCATGGCTGATAGCTCATTTCTTTTAATTGCTAAGTAATATTTCATTGTATGGACGTATCACAGCTTGTTTATTTTTTACCTATTGAAAGATACCTTGGTTACTTCCAAGTTTTGGCAGTTGTGAATAAAGCTGCTGTAAACATTTGCGTGCAGATTTTTGTGTAGGCATAAATTTTCAATGCATTTGGTTAAATACCTCGGAGTTCAGATGCTAGATTGCATGGTTTAGCTTTGTAAGAAACTGCCAGACTGTCTTCTAAAGTGGCTTTACATTTTACATTCCTACCAGCAATGAATGAGAGTGTCTTTTGCCTCACATTCTTGCCAGCATTTGCTGATGGTATTGTTTTGGATTTTAGTCACTCTAAAAGGTGATCCTGTGTCCTTTGGTTTTATTAACATGTTTCATCTTCTGTTTTCTAAGAACATCAGTTTCTCTTACTTTATTTGCATTTGTTTGTAATATACTGATAATTCAGCTAGTGTTTTGTAAAATAAATTTTGAACCTCATAGCTTTTATGAATGTTTTAAATTTCCTAGTAGTATTTTAAAGTTAGCTTTGACTAAAGTAGTATATAGCAAGTTCTTTTTTGACTCATTAACTTTTTTTTTTTCTCATTTGTGCTTCCTTTCTGCCATTATAGGTACTTTGGAGGATTTTTACTAATTTGCTCTTCTCCTTCTGTGTTTTGACACTCTTTTCTTTTTTCTTTTTTAGAGGTAGGGTCTTACTCTGTTTCCTAGGCTGGAGTGTAGTGGTATGATCATAGCTCACTGCTGCCTCAAAAACTCTGGGACCCAAGCAGTCCACCAACCTGAATAGCTAGGACTACTCACACTGCCATGCCTGGCTAATTTTTAAATTTACTATAGAGACAAGGTCTTACTGTGTTGCCTGGGCTGGTCTCAAACTCCTGGCTTCAAGTGATCCTCCTACCTCAGCCTCCCAAAGTGTTGGGATTACAGGTGTGAGCTATCATGCCTGGCTGTGATACTTCTTATTGGACATAATGTTGTCTTTTGATAGACTTCAGAAACATTGAGATTTTACTGGCTCTGTCGCTTCTTACTGTTTTTTATTTTCAAGATTTTGGGGGGAAGAGTGTGTTTATCCAAGAGGAGACACTTTACAAGTGATCTTGTCAGAAATAATATCTGAGAAAGTGTTTGAATATATGTATAAAGGAATGTTTTGCCCCATCTAAATATGATAGAGTTGCATACATATATGTTAAAACTCTGATGATATGCAAGGAAATGACTAAAAAGGAACACCAAAAAGCAGGGTATTCGTTATCTCTGATGAGGCAGAGAGAGAATGAGATCAGGTGACATTTTAGTTCTTAAGCTAGGTGGTAGCGTCATAGTGGTTTTTATTTTTATGCTTTATTACTTACATGTTCTTTACATAAATTCTTATCCTTTAAAAAATATATATCAAATACTTGAAAAAAGAAGAAGTAGGGGTAAAATTGGGCTTTGAAGCCAGATAAATCTAGGTTCAAATCCCAGCTCTGTGGTTTACCATTGTGTGGCCTTGGGCAAGTTACTTGTTTAACCTTTTAAATTTCACTTTACTTGTGTTTATTTTATTTGTTTTATTTATTTATTTGTTTATTTATTTATTTGATGGAGTCTTGCTCTGTTGCCCAGGCTGGGGTAAAGTGACATTAGCTCACTGCAACCTCCGCCTCCTGGGTTCCAGCGATTCTACTGGCTCAGTGTCCTGAGTAGTTAGGAAATACAGGTGCACACCACCATGCCCGTCTAATTTTTGTATTTTTAGTCGAGGTGGGTTTTCACCATGTTGACCAGGCTGGTCTTGAACTGCTGACCTCAAGTATCTGTCCCCCTTGGCCTCCCAAAGTGCTGGGATTACAGGCGTGAGCTACCATGCCCGTCCACTTTACTTGTCTTTAAAATGGAAATTGCAGGATTGTTTTAAGAATTAGCGTAATAGACATGAAGCCCCAAGCACTGTTCACACAAAGTATGAGGTATTTAAATATTAGCTGTTACTGTTAATATTACTGTTAAGAATAGGAACAGTGTAGTTCAAATTTTGAAATCTTTCTGGATTTGTTTTCCAGAGCCTGCAGTTTATGATATAAATTCAGATGTTTTAAGGAAATCAGCATTGTGGGATTGGATAGGATTTAGAATGGAGACTAAATAGGAATTGATTTATGTTTTTGTTTGTTTATAATTTAGGTGGGAGACCTACCTGATGCAGATATTAAACCTCCAGAAAATGTACTGTTTGTGTGTAAATTGAACCCAGTGACCACAGATGAGGATCTGGAAATAATATTCTCTAGATTTGGGCCAATACGAAGGTAATCCTTAGAATTAGTGAAAGAGATATTTGGAAAAACTAAGTATTAGTTGGTGGTTTTCTAATGGAATATTTTGATGATTCTGTGAATTCTAGGTGAATTTTGTACTGGTAAATTTTTACAGGTGAGTCTGGACAGTAGGGAAGAAAAGTATGTATGTGTGTGTATACATACACACACATACACATAGAGATAAATAATTGAATCTCATACTCCCAACACGTTTTTATTCTAAAACAGGAAATGAATGAAACAATTTAAATCTAGTTCTGTAATACTTTCAACAGCCTTCTTTAATATTTAAAATATTTATCTCATTCAACTCCTGGAATTATCAGCAATTTATGTCAAAATTAATTTAAGTTTTCTAAAATTTTTATTTTGGTTCATTTTCCCTGCATTAATGAAAAAATCTGTGAAGCTAGTATTTCTGTGAGGAAGGGGACTATTTTGTAATTGATTAAAAAGTATTATATTTAGGGTTTCCTTTCGTTTCAGGGATTTTGTTTTTGTTGTTTTTTTTGAGACTGAGTCTCGCTCTGTTGCCCAGGCTGGAGTACAGTGATCTCAGCTCACTGCAACCTCCACCTCCCAGGTTCAGGCTTCTTCTGCCTTGGCCTCCTGAGTAGCTGGGACTACAGGTGTGTGCCACCACGCCCAGCTAGTTTTTGTATTTTTAGTAGAGACAGGGTTTCACCATATTGGCCAGGCTAGTCTCGAACTCCTGACCTTGTGATCCGTCCGCGTTGGCCTCCCAAAGTGCTGGGATTACAGGCGTGAGCCACTACGCCCGGCCTCGTTTCAGGTTTTTAAAATGAGACTTATGACACTTGGGGAAAGGGACAAGCCAGGTGCTTTCAACTCCAGCTTACTGGCCTTTTCACTTGGTTATTATGGTATATTAGTTGTGTAATTAACATTGTGCTTACAGTGTTAAATTTGAGCTTGATTTATATTAAAATTCAAAAATTTCAAAGCTTAAACTTACTAAACATTTATATGTGCATGAGTATGCATTATTCTACAGTAATGTTAGATATTCTATAATTCGTCTGTATTTGGACTAGAAAAGTGTTGTGATTTTAAAAGTTTTTAGCAGTAGTTTACTTTTGCCAAAGGAAAATTAAATATTTTTATTCTTCCTTCAGTGCTTAAGGGAATTTAGGACTGTAGGCCTACATGGGGCACTTAGAGTAGAATTTAGATAATTTAGTTACTGCTCTGGTGAACTATTTTAAAAAAAGAATTGTTATTAAATGAATTTGGAAAAATAATCTATGAATTTAACTTTGCCTTGTAATAACTGACTTATTTCTTCTTCAGTTTTGGAGAGTGAGAGTGAATGCTTGCTTCCCTTTTTTTTTTTTTAAGTCACTTTTAAATACTTTGTTTCAGTTGTGAAGTTATCCGGGACTGGAAGACAGGAGAGTCCCTCTGTTATGCTTTTATTGAATTTGAAAAGGTACGTCATAATACAGGCATAAGTTTGGTATTTATTTGCTTTTCTATGGTATTAAAATGTGAAAAATTATAGAGCTTTTTCTAGTTTCTAGAATTGCCCTTTCTTTTGGCACTCCCCAAAGTTTATTGTATCCATATAGGGGATAAGTTCAACATCTGTTGATGTTAACATACGTACTTTTACTTTAGGTTCAGGTGCAATCTGCATGAAAGTATGTTTAGAACTTTTTTTTTTTTTTTGGAGACAGGGTCTCACTCTGTCACCCAGGCTGGAGTGCAGTGGCACAATCTCAGCTCACTGCAACCTCCACCTCCTGGTTCAAGCGATTCTCTTGCCTCAGCCTCCCGAGTAGCTGGGATTACAGGTGCCCACCACCATGCCCTCCTAATTTTTTGTATTTTCAGTAGAGACGGGGTTTCACCATGTTGGCCAGGCTGGTCTTGAACTCCTGACCTCAAGCGCTCCACCTGCCTCGGCCTCCCAAAGTGTTGGGATTACAGGCATGAGCCACTGTGCCCAGTCAATCTTAGAACTTTTTAAGTTCTAAGTAAAGCCCTTCAGAGACTTTTAATAATTTTTCACTGTTACTTAAGTGGAGATAAAATTGCATAATAGAGAACTGAACTGGGTGTTAAGATTTAGATATTAATCCATCTTTTGTCACTAGCCAGCTATTGTATGATATTTGGCAGTTTAGTTAACCCTTCTTTCTAGGTCTTACCTTCTTATAAATGAAACTTGGGTATTAGATTAGATGGTCCCTTCTAGAGCTGTAATAATGATAGCTTATGTTGCTCAAATATTTACTTTAAGCTAGGCATCATGTTACTTTTGCTGCATTTAATCCTCACAGTTATGTAAGATAGGGATCATCCCCTTTTCCAAATAAGTTAACTGAGACACATGATGCTAATGTGACTTGTTCAAAGTCACACACCTAGTGAATGAATGTCATAGCTGGGATTTGAACTCAGATATGTCTGACTCTGTTCCCATTGAGTTTATGCTATGCTATGGCATGCTCTTTTATAATGCACCTTTGGACTCATATGTATACAATAGTAGCTCATTCTAAGTTTTAATTATTACAAAGCATTTATGGGATACCTTTTATGTTTTCAGACACAGCAGTAAGGTCTAGGGATACAAGATGAATCCTGGAGGGTTGAGGAAGATAGACACATAAAGTTATATGTAGACACTGTGTCAGATATACCAGAAATGATACTTGAAAGGAACATTGGTGCCAGGAGAAAGACCTTTACCTTTGGTTTGCTGTGAAAACTTGTAGACCTGCGCTAGCATTCTATCATTGATACTATGCAGTCTATTATTTGTTTGCTGACAAATAAAATTTCACTTCATTTGTAGCACATAGACTAATGACTGCCCATGTTTTCAGTTTTTTGCAGCTATGCCATTTTCTTTGTTTTTTTCTTTTTGTTTTTTTGAAACAGAGTTTTGCTTTGTCACCCAGGCTAGAGTGCAGTCGCATGATCTCAGCTCACTGCAACCTCCGCCTCCCAGTTTCAAGCGATTCTCCTGCCTCAGCATCCCAAGTAGCTGAGATTACAGGTGCTTGCCACCACACCTGGCTCATTTTTGTATTTTTAGTAGATACACGGTTTCATGATGTTGGCCAGGCTGGTTTTTTTTTTTTTTTTTTTTTTTTTTTTGG
>NC_037671.1:116900589-116906905 GCF_003255815.1 Theropithecus gelada
TTTTTTTTTTTTTTTTTTTTTTTTTGAGACGGAGTCTCGCTCTGCCGCCGAGGCTGGAGTGCAGTGGCCGGATCTCAGCTCACTGCAAGCTCCGCCTCCCAGGTTTACACCATTCTCCTGCCTCAGCCTCCCGAGTAGCTGGGACTACAGGCGCCCACCACCGCGCCCAGCTAGTTTTTTGTATTTTTTAGTAGAGACGGGGTTTCACCGTGTTAGCCAGGATGGTCTCGATCTCCTGACCTCGTGATCCACCTGTCTCGGCCTCCCAAAGTGCTGGGATTACAGGCTTGAGCCACCGCGCCCCGCCGGCCAGGCTGGTCTTGAACTCCTGACCTCAAGTGATCCACCTGCCTTGGCCTCGCAAAGTGCTGGAATTATAGATTTGAGCCACTGCACCTGCTGTTTTGGTTTTTTATTGATCTCTAAGGACTTGTTACATTTTCTGGATGCAAGCTCTTTTTTGATTATGTGTGATACAGGTATCTCTGCTCTGTGGATTTCTTTCTTTTTCCTTTTTTTTTTTTAAAGGGACATGATCACTCTGTGTTGCCAAGGCTGGACTTGAGCTCATGGGCTCAAGTGATTCTCCAATTTTAGCTCCTGAGTAACTGGGACCACAGGCATGCCTTTTTCCTTTCTTAATGGTGTCTTTTGATAAACAGATTTCTAATTTTAATGGTTCAGTTTGTCAATATTTTTCTTCCTTTTTAATGGCCTATTTAAAAAATCTTTGCCTACTTCAAAGACATGAGGATATTCTCCTGTATTATTTTTAGAAGCTTTGTTGTGAAATTGTTTCCCATTCAATTCTGTAATTTGCTTTTGGTGTATGTGTATTACATTGTTTCGTTTTTCTTACATTGGATTGCCAAGTGACACTCAGCACCCATTTATTTAAAAGGTTGTCCTGGCTGGGCGTGGTGGCTCACGCCTGTAATCCCAGCACTTTGGGAGGCCGAAGCGGGCAGATCATGAGGTCAAGAGATGAGACCATCCTGGCCAACATGGTGAAACCCCGTCTCTACCAAAAATACAAAAATTAGCTGGGCGTGGTGGCGCATGCCTGTAGTCCCAGCTACTCGGGAGACTGAGGCAGGAGAATCGCTTGAACCCGGAAGGTGGAGGTTGCAGTGAGTCAAGATCGTGCCACTGCACTCCAACCTGGTGACAGAGCAAGACTCTGTCTCAAAAAAATAATAAATAAATAAAAGATTGTCCTTTTTCTCTGAGGTTTCCACTGATGAAAAAAATAAAATAATAAAAAAAGTTGTCCTGCCCCACAGCTCTGTAGTACCACTTTTGTTATAAATCAGGTATCCATATATATATATAGAGTCTGTTTCTAGATGCTATACTGTTGCACTGATCTATTTGTCTATTCATATACCACTGTTACATTGTGTTAATCACTATAGATTTATAATGTCTTGATAACTTACAGTGTGAGTCTTCCAACTTTGTTATTTTTGAAGATTGTCATAGCTGTTTTTGACTTTTGAATTTATATGTATATTTTTGAATCAGTTTTTCAATTTTGAAGAGATTTCTTAACTATTATTTAGGTGTTAGTAAATTGAGTATTTGTAAATACTATCCTCCTGAAAAAGTGATCTCAGAGCTTTCTCTTTGGGGAAATGGCATGGTGATAGAATTATACCTGCCTGAAAATAATCAGTCAGATTCATGAAGCGTACACTGATTCCCTGCGTTTTAGATACCATGCCATATGATGTTCTAAATGATGTAGTTACAAAGACGAATCAAGCTTTGTCTATATCTTCATGGAGTTTATAATTTAATTATTGACACATGTAATAAATATGATTATAACTATTTTATCTGCTTCTCTTTGGGTTATCTCTAGTAAGAATAAATTTCCAGGAATGTAAAAGAAAATTGATCAGTACTGAGTAGAAGTATGTTACTGTCAGTGTCAGAAACAGGGATTTAGAATTGTGAAGTTACTGACAGGAAGGATTCTTGCATAGCACAGACCTTGGTATTGCAGGCTCACAGTTCATTATCTAAAACCCTTGAGAATAACTAGGATTCCTAATTTAGAATTTTTCAGAATTCAGAAAGGTATATGCATACACACACATATACATTACATCTGTGATTATGTAATACCTTTCTGGGTCAGCATTCCATAATCCATCACAAAAGTATTTCTGCAGTGAAACAAATGAATATTCTTATTAAGTGGATTAAAAAAAGGTCATAACCTACCATTAGGTCCGGTGTTACTGCCAAATTAATTTTAACACCAAACTTATGAAAACAACTTTAATTTTTCAGGATGTTTTTGAATTTTGAGTAAAAAGGATTGTGAACTTGTATAATACAGTCAGTGAGTATATATTTGTCTGTTGACTGCCTCTTTAAAATCCTGGCTCTGACTCTTGCCAACAACTTCTATACTTCTCTAAACTTCGGTTTTCTCATTAAGAAAATGGATAGTACCTCATGGGGTTGTTACCAGAGTTATTTGAGAGAATAGATACAAAGGATTTAACAGCATCGGGTGTGTAATAAATATTCAAACATCAATTTTTGTAACAAACTTTTTGTATTTTCAGTATTCTAGCTACAGGAATTTTTCCATAAAGATTTATGCTTGAGTTTTTATAATTATTATCAGGAAGAAGATTGTGAGAAAGCATTCTTCAAAATGGACAATGTACTTATAGATGACAGAAGAATACATGTGGATTTTAGCCAATCTGTTGCAAAGGTTAAATGGAAAGGAAAAGGTATGATGGTTTATCTTCTTTTGTTTTTGTTCTACCTTTTACTTTTTTTTGAGCTGGAGTCTCGCTCTGTTGCCCAGGCTGGAGTGCAGTGGCACAATCTTGGCTCACTGCAACCTCTGTCTCCCAGGTTCAAGCCATTCTCATGCCTCAGCCTCCCAAGTAGCTGGGATTACAGACATGTGCCACCACACCCAACTAATTTTTGTATTTTTAGTAGAGATGGTGTTTTACCATGTTGGCCAGGCTGGTCTCGAACTCCTGACCTCAGGTGATCAGCCTGCCTCGGCCTCCCAAAGTGCTGGGATTACAGGCGTGAGCCACCACGCCTGGCCTTGTTTTTGTTCTGCTTTTCCTGCTTGTATGAGCCTTTTATTGAGTGCTGTTAATTATATTAATTGATGTAACTCCTGCCATTTATAATTTTACAAACCTGCTATCTAGAATCTGAGGTAGAGTGTGTGTGTGTGTGCACATGCATGTGTGCACCTGTGTGTGTATTTTAAACTGATGAAAAATTATATTTTCTATGTTCGACTATATTATAAATTACTAATAATTATCCACTGCAGACATGATATGTTTCCAAAGTAATTGTTTTGACTTTATGGTGTTTTGAGTCTTTTAGGTGCACAACTTAAATTTTTTTAAGTTTGTTTTAGTTGTCGTATGATGCAAAATAGAAAAGGTCAATGGAAAGGTAGATAAAAGTCTCATTCATTCTTGCTCCTCATCTATCTAATTTCTCTTCCAGGTAACCATTATTACCTATTGGTACTAACTTTCTCCTACATTCTTTGAATACATATGTGCACATATGTATGTGTATGTGTGTGTGTGTGTATATATATGATTTTCTCCTTTTACAAAGGAAAATACAAAGGATGCAGTCTATACATACTGTTTTTGTACGTTGCACTTTTGAATTAACAGTTTATCTAAGAGATCAGTTCATATCAGTATGTAA
This sequence comes from Theropithecus gelada, assembly GCF_003255815.1. Classification (NCBI taxonomy): domain Eukaryota; kingdom Metazoa; phylum Chordata; class Mammalia; order Primates; family Cercopithecidae; genus Theropithecus; species Theropithecus gelada. The sequence continues at coordinate 116,904,307 of NC_037671.1, forward strand.
AATGAACCAGCCCTGTTAATAGGTTTTCTGAATTTTTACTCTTTCATATCCCTAGCAGTATGTTCCACCCTTGTACATATTACATTTCCCACATATGCATATATGTGAAATACATTCCTGGTAGCATGTCAGTCTTAAAGTTGGGTCTTTCATATGTTGAAATAATACGAGGTTTTGGTTTTTGATGCAGTGTTTTTAAAAGGTTTCACTTTGGTAGTTACTCATGTAATGCTGAATTTTACTGGGAATTTTAGGGTTACTTTCTTTTTCTATAACACTCATTTCCCATGACTTTAATGAACTTTTTTTTTTGTCTGTTTTTAGTAAGAAAGAAAAACACTAGTTGTGATTTGCTGAATTGTTTGGTAGATTCTGTTACCTTATGGGAGTTTAGAGAAGGAAGAAATTATTAGTGTGACTAATGTAGGCAAGGACTGCTCAGTGGAAGCCGTGATCTCTGTGATAAGGGAGAGGGTGACTTGGATTGGAGTTCCATGTACTATTAGTTTCTTCCATGAAACCTTACCTCCTTCTACAACAGATGGCTAGTTTTTGACAGTGCTGTTTGAGTGATTTGTGAAAACTAAATTGAAGTACTAAGATTTTTTTCACATAGGATAATTACAACTTTGTGAACAAAAGATTCCAATAAGTGTATTCGGAAGTCTTGGTGAGCTGCTGGCCTGATGCAGTGTAGTTCTGGCCAGTAGTAATGCCAAGTGGCTCTTACGTAGAGCTTTGCTTGCAAAGAGCTAGTTTAATTGTATCATTTGGGAAGTGTATGAAATAAGTATTGTAATTCCTCATTATAGATATGGAATTTGAGGCATAATCTTGAGACATGATTTACCTAGAGTACATACATGGAAGATTTAGACAGACTCTAAATTTGGTTTGTTTTTTTACCCTCTCAATCCTGTCTTCTCAGCCTATCCACCCACTGAATAAATAATACTACTTTCTTATTACTTTTAAATAAATTTCTCCATGTTTTTTCCTAAGATAAAATGTCATATAGGAGGGAGAGGCTTTGGTTTTGTACATGCCATCATAAACATACAGTTTATTCTCAGTTAATTTTGAGATAATTATATATGCATTTGATTCAGATTTATAACTTTAATGTGTATAATGTGTCATTCACAGCACTAAGTACTTTCCTTTATAGTCTGATGATTCCAGTAACTCTGTGAAATGTTGATATTATTTTCAGTTTATAAATGAAGACAATGTAAATAAAGATAATGAATTGCAGAGAAGTGGTGTTTTACCTAGGACCTCCCACTACAGTCAAGAACCTCTTACATTAATGTGCTGCCCTTTCTGTTATATGGTAACTGCCTCATCCATAGTGAGACTTATTTTAATGGCAGGCAGATGGCAAATAATTTTTCAATGATAAATGATGGCTGTTTGTTACCGTTACCAGTTATTTTAACTCTTGCAGTAGTCTGTTTCACATTTATGGGAAACACTGCTGGCCATTTTCGTTTCTGGAGTCTCTGGAATTGCCAAATAGATTGATCTTGTCTTTTTTGCTTACCCCGTAGGTCGCCCTTTAAAACCCTGACAATCAAGGTATATATAGGATTCCCAGTCAAAACCTCTCTCTATAACTCCAGTTTGTTTTACTTGTACATTTAATCTAGGACCCTTCTGTAGGAAGCCTTTCTACAAAAGCATTTCCTGGTGGTATAGTTGAGGGATAGGAAAGGCAGGGCAGTCAACAGGTCTGGGATGTGGATACGAATTGAATTCTCATCTGGTAGGAGACTTGAGAATTGAATTCTCATCTGGTAGGAGACTAGGCTTGAGAGTAGAGAGGCTGCATTGAATGCTCTTCCTTTCAGCGCTACCAAGCTAGTTAGGATGTAGCAGTAGGTCCTATTTTCCTGAAGCGATTTTTGGCACTTGGGAGGAATAAAGTTGCCCCTAAGTTAGAATTTCAAAGTCGAGACAGTTTGTCTTTGCTGCTATTACCCACTTTCTCCTCTCACAGCTGTTTGGTGATCTTCTGCACATCCTGCCCTCTTCTGTTTGCCTGATGCTCTGTTGCCATTTGGCAGCACAGTATCTCTTGTTAGATATAGATATAGATATAGATATACATATACATATACATATAGACAGTTTTGAAACAAAGTTTCTCACTGTCGCTCAGCCTGGAGTGCAGTGGCACAATCCCGGCTCACTGCAACCTCTGCCTCCCAGGTTCACGCGATTCTCCTGCCTCAGCCTCCCGAGTAGCTGGGATTACAGGCGCACACTATCTTGTTAGATCTTTAGCTGGGCGCGGTGGCTCAAGCCTGTAATCCCAGCACTTTGGGAGGCCGAGACGGGCGGATCACGAGGTCAGGAGATCGAGACCATCCTGGCTAACACGGTGAAACCCCGTCTCTACTAAAAAAAAATACAAAAAACTAGCCGGGCGAGGTGGCGGGCGCCTGTAGTCCCAGCTACTCGGGAGGCTGAAGCAGGAGAATGGCGTGAACCCGGGAGGCGGAGCTTGCAGTGAGCTGAGATCCGGTCACCGCACTCCAGCCCAGGCGACAGAGCGAGACTCCGTCTCAAAAAAAAAAAAAAAAAAAAAAAAAAAAAA